>NC_141536.1:148517498-148694998 GCF_021556685.1 Rattus norvegicus
TGGGGATTTAGCTCAGTGGTAGAGCGCTTGCCTAGCAAGCACAAGGCCCTGGGTTCAGTCCTCAGCTACAGAAAAACAAAACAAAACAAAACAAAAAACAATGAACTACAAATGCATCTTTTCCATAATATAGTCGAACATACTGATTTCTGCACTGTGCTAGAATCGTATCATCTGACCAAATCTTCTATCTACTTTGCCAGGTCCTCTCGGGTGCCTTAGCCTGTGGAAAAGGAAAAGGCTCCTTGGCCTCTGAGGAAATAGCTCTGGAAATGAATAGTCAAAATACCTTACAAGGAAATGTCACAAAAGGCAGATCGGCTAGTACAGTTATGAAACCTATGTCACCTCCTCCAGTTTATTTTTGAATAACAAATTAGCTTGGGTGATCTCAAGGCTCACTCATTGTAGCATTAGCACATTTACTATTTAGCTACCACTCTTTTCCTTGTTCTCTGCGTATATACATACACACGTACATGCATGCTCGTGCACACATGTACACATACAGGTACACACACACTCACCAGAGCTTCTTATTAAGGACATTAAGGACAATGTTATTTTGCCAACCTGAGGAAGTCTGCTCGCAAGTAGTCAGTTCCAGCTAGTATTTTTCTTCTAGAAAGCATGCTCAACAGTTCTGATAATTATTTTCTGAAACAAACTCTTAAGAAGCCAGTGCTTTGCTATGCACACTCTTGTTCGGGGTTGATTGCAAAACCCCATTCTGCTAATGAGGAAGCAGAGATTCAGAGAAGTGGTTTGTTGAAGCGACACAGCTAGACATGCAGAGTCAGTGTTCGGGCGCCGATTCTGCTGAAATGTGCTCAGGTAGCTTTTGTATGGCCACCAACACTTTATCTTCTTTGGAATGGTCATTTTTTTTCACACATAAATACGCACGCATGCATACCACATGTGTGGTAAATGGAAAAAGAAAGAAAAGAATCATGAGCTAAATATTTGACCAAGAGACCATGATTGATTGGGGGAGTCTTGTTTAAATGCCCTTAATGTTTTATAAAACAGGAAATAAAAATATCGTATTTGTAGACGTGGATAAGTAATAAGTGACAAAATTATATATGGTAGAATAAGTCTGAGGTGCCCTGGGCTGTGGATACAAGAGAGGGGATATAGTTCATTTTGTTTGCTGAAAACTTTCTTAGAATCTTTAGTATGTCATAAACGGCTTCTTAGAAATGTCCATGGTATGATATATAAAGCTTTCCAAACCCCTCCAACACCTTGATCCAAAGCAAACTCAGGCTAATGTTCTGTAGAAGAGCTCAGAAAGCGCTGAGGCAGAAGAATGGTATGTACTGGCTTCACTTCAGTGTCCTGGGATTGTCCAACCCCCACCTACACCTGTTAGCTGGTCTTTCTTAGCTAGGACAGCTAGCTATACTCTTTGACCTTCAAGTCATCCTCCCTGGCTACCTCCAATGCAGAAGCATTCGGTCCAAGTGACAGCTGTTTTGATTGACAACCCCTGTGAATTCAAAGCCCATTTATAATGTGAAGAGCCCAAGACTATCTCTGTGGGAAAATAAAATTGAATCGAAATTGATCGGAGTCTTGATTCTTGTGAGGCAAATCTTCTTCAACTCTGAACTTGACACTGTCCAAGCTAAGCCATTAGTAAACAGCCGTGAAAGGAGAAATAGGGACAAACACACAGTTGGTAACTCCATAACTCCATAACAACGGTGATTCATTTTACTCTTCTGGAATACAAAATGTAATGTTACCTGAATCTGCACAGTGCGGTTCAGGGACTCAGCATGCAGAACTCAGTGCAAACATCCACTGATGTTCCTGGTTCCTGTGTGCCAGTCTGTTTTATGAACTTCTGGACCTTGTGCAAAGCATTCCAGTACTTCCATCCCTCAGATTTCTTAGAAGTTTCAATGACCGTAATCTCCTTTAGGCCAAGTCACATTCCTTGGTAAAATGATTCAGAATATTTTTTTTTCACAAGTTAATGGCCAACTAGGAGAAAAGATCCAGGGTTGAAGTGAGGAAGTAACTATGTAATTTGAACATTTGAAGAAAACCACTCTAGTTTCTAAATGCTTTGACTTTCCTCACGTTATGGGTGGGGTTGGGGCCAGGGAAGGGGGATGTTTGGAAACTGCCTACATGCACATTTATATAGTGGAGATCTCAGTCCACGAAAGCCATGTGTGCAGTGCCCTCCCCATAAAAGAGAGCAGCATACACTAGACCCTTCTGGACTTCTGCCTTTTGTCATCTACTGGACATTAGAATTTCTTTGCCTTCATTGCTCTGTCCTCGGTTGTGGAGCAGGAATAAGAATCATTTCCATTTCATCACATCGGCATCCAGGAAGAACAGCATCCAACTTGCCTGACGCTTGATGTCTTCTCTGGGACGTGAAGCCATGAGAAATGCCACAGCTGTCGATTTTTGGCCAATTGTCTAGGCACTGCTTGTGGAAAATGGGAGAGAAAGAAAATATAAAATCTCTTTCAAGATTTTGGACCTTCCTAGTGCCACTGAGACTTAAGATCCTGTCCAATTTCATTTCCTGTCTCTCTAGCTCTGACAGAGAAGCCAAATACAGAGTCAAAAGGTTTTGATTCATGTATGCTATTTTATCACCTCCCAGGAAAATCTAAAAAGCCTCAGTTATAATAATCAGGAGAACACCTTCAAAAGATGAGTTCTCTGCTTCTTGTGACAGAGAAGGGATATGGGAAAAGGTCTTAACATATGCAATAATATTAACCCTTTAACAGCACACATAATAGACAGAGATAGAAAATTTTTAAGTGGATTTGAAAGTCTGGGTAGGTGTAGATGTTTGAGGTTATACTATTCTGCAGAAACAAAAATTATCTAATTCGAAATAGAAAGGTGCAACAGACGCTTATTCCCTACTTAAGCAAAGTTCAGTTCTGATGTTTCTAGCCAGAAAGCTCTGCCGAATGGCTTCTCATTACACACTGACTGTAGCCTGGGCCAAATCGATTCAGTAGTTCCACTGTTCCCTAGAAACTCAGAATTCCCCCTGGGTCTTCAATGCATCTCCTTCACAGTGACTAACTGCACAGTGGAGAGATCTCCCGAGAGATTTTAGAAGTTAGCCAAGAACGGCTCTACATCATCACCATCCACACTGCACCAGCCAAAGGCTGTCTCACCCATCTTCACTGAACTACCAAGGAGGTCGTTTCCCTGTATTCTTGGGGGCTTTATACACTTCTAGTGTTTGCGGCTACAATAGGGTCAAACAAGGAGCCAGAGAAAGGCATCTCACTTTGTAAACGCAGAGCCCTTCAAGAAGATCCTATCTAGAAACACGTGAGGAAAAATAGAAGCAGAGCTAAGATTTTCTGAGAAATAGTTGAGTTCACCAGAAGCACACACTGAGACGCTCCACTAAGGGCAGCTCTTCCCTAAAGAGTAAACACATATGGCCTCTAGTCACCCCAAAGCATCGTGTGATCGATTATTAACACAAACTACACTTTCTTTTGTTTTTATGTGTCCAGAGACCCAGGGGTCAATGATTTAAAGATTTTTAGTGGATCACAGGACTTAATCCTCAATGCAGGTCTAACCACTGATAGGAATGCCATATTGTCTGCTGTCTCGAATTCAAAAATATAAAGTACCCAGGTCATGAGTCAAGAGTACAAGTGGGCAGCAGGTAGATTTTCAGTGTTGCATAATTTGTGACCAGTAAGTCGTTGTCTGAAACAGAAGTCAGGGGCCCTTCAGCACTCATACTTTGGAGGAAAAAGCAAATCATAGCCAATGTGTCCTCTCGCTTATTCTGTAGGCTTTGAGATCAGATGGGCTCAATGATTCTAACTCATAGTTTCCAAAAAGCATACACATTTCTTATTTAAGTCATTACTGACTAACACCTCTTAATAGCACAAGTTTATAATAAATAGTAAAGTTGTATATGGTACAGAAAAGTACCAAAAACGTATACAAAATCTCACCAGTCCAAAAAAAAAATAACATTGAACAAGTTTCTCTAGTTGTCTCTTCATGCATATATAATAAAAGGAAGAGAGGAGGGAGAGAGGGAGGGAGGTAAAGAGGGAAGAAGGAAGGTAATATATTAGCTTGTAACTATAATTTACATCTTGGCATACCATTTTACATACTTTGATACTTTTACTAAGAACAATGATATATATTAAGAGTTTAAAAAGCTTTAAGGAAATTCCCACATGTTGATGAGAATTCCTTTCACCTAGTCTTCCCACTGGAGTCTTTGGGCCTTTTGCCACCTCTCAGTCTGTTAAAATGTCTTCATTGACCAAACATTTACTAAGGGCCTACCACAGGCCAAGACACTTAGCCAGAAGGGAATAAGCCTGAGAAAGGCTGACATGGTCTCCATCTTCATGGAACTAACTCCCGTCTCTGTGGGGATAGTCACTGTCCCGGAGAAACTGCTTTCACAGTTAGAGTTAAGGTCTGAGTAACTGCATTCCTACCAATTCTTCAGGTGATTCAAATTCACTATCAACCTTGAGAAGCACTGTGGAGTCAAACCTTGACGTCAAAAAAAAATTGGAAAGAAAAGTTGTAGTAGTTGAAGACAACTCCTCTCAAGTCAGAAATCTAAGTAAAGATCAGGTAAAGGCCCAGGCTGAGGGAACTGGGAATGACCCACTGTGGTCTGGGTAACTATTCCCCAAAGCCCACATATTAAAAGCTTGGTCACCTGCCTGTGATACTTAGACTGGCTCATGGTAGAACCCTCAAGAGATGGGCCTGCGTTGGGCATTTTGTACCTGCCTGTAGCAGGTAGAGGCAGAAAGATCAGGATATCAAGGTCAACTTCAGCTACACACAGTTTGGCCAACTTGAGATACAGAGACCCTGTCTCGTCAAATAGTAAGATAGCAAGCAACAACCCAGAGTATAGTAGAAGGGAGTGAGATCTCTGCCAAGTAATATGGATGAGAGTTTGGTATCCTAGCCTCTTCCTCTTCTCTTTCTTTACCTATTGACTTCAGCAGAACATGAAGTTTCTTTAACCCACTTGTTCCTGCCAGCACCTTGGTACTGCCCTAGCACCACCCCCATACCCAGAGCAACAAGACCAACTGATCACGGACTGGAACTTCCAAAATATATGAGCCAAGAGAAACTTTTCCTTTGCCTGTTCTATTACCCCAGGTATTTTGTTACAGTAATAGATAGCTATGTTGACATGAACATTATGGTGTATTTACAAATCAGTCCTTATTCCTGTAGACTGGGCATTACCACTGAAAGTGAGGACCTTCCCTTCACAGTAAGTGTCATCATCGTCGTCATCATCATCATCATCATCATCATCATCATAGGAGATGAATCTTGGTAGATGTTTGGCATCCTTTGGCTGATCTCTTGGATATGCTTTTATGAATTTTGGTTAAGAATGTTGAGCCTAACTTCCATGATTATCCTCCAGCAGTGATTTCTTTGTGCCCTGGCAAATGTCACTGGGATTTAGATTTGTTAGTACAAATGTTCCTGGAGACATGGTGAACCCCTGAGGATTAAGGTCGACTTCCTGTAAGACGCTGAGTCCTTGGTTTGAAATATATACCGTTTTAAGAAATAGATTCCTGGGGCTGGGGATTTAGCTCAGTGGTAGAGCGCTTACCTAGGAAGCACAAGGCCCTGGGTTCGGTCCCCAGCTCCGGAAAAAAAAGAAGCAAAAAAAAAAAAAAAAAAAAAAAGAAATAGATTCTTCTCTCATCCAAACCACAGTTTCTCCCCCCTCCAGTTCTCCCAAGCCCCCACCACACACACACACACACACACACACACGCACACGCACACACACATGCACACACACTTCCCCTTGCCTTTGGATCCGCTCTCCCTCCATCTCCCTTCAGAAAAGAGCAGACCTCCAAAAGATAACAACAAAATGTAAGGCACAAAACAATACATAATAAGTCGAGGCAAAAACCCTCATGTTGAGGCTCAACTGCAATGCAACTGAAGGAAAAAGAGCCCCAAGAGCAAGCAAAAGAGTCGAAGATGCAGATGCTGCCACAGTTAGGAGTCCTTGGAAAACGCTAGGCCAACGCAAAAGCCACCAGATAGACTCAGGAGATCTGATACAGCCCCCCAGCCTGTCACTTCAGTCTCTGTGAAATGTATAGCTTTAAAACAAATGCCTGTTTCTCTCTGCTCAGGAGACTGAAATCTAAACTGGCTATGCAGAAAAGACCCAATATTTATCCAGAGAATATTCCAGAGAGGGAGGTCTAGATAAAGAGCAAACTGTGGTTTCCACATTCAAATGACATTGTTTAGCAGAATAGCCTGCAGGGCAGCAGGAATCCACTCGTGGGGTTCAGGCCATTGCACAAACTAAAGGAACATAGCAATTGGAAGATTACACGCCATGGGCATCCTGTATTTTATCTGGCAACCTTACCAATGACCCCAAAGAAGCCTAATGTTGCAACTCAGAGTTGGTACATTCTGGAATCACGGCATTTAAGAAAGTCTTGCTGACCGGCTGAGTCAACTCCGTGGAGCTCTCAGAGGTTTACGAACCTGAATATGGAGCAAACTCCCCCTGTGACTTCCCTGTAGTGGTCTTACATTAATGAGATCAAAGCTGGAGATGCATTTGAAGAAGTTGTACAAAGAAGAGACACTCTGGGATGGAGATTTGAAGTAGGAGATTAATTCACTAGGGACCCTTGCAAAAACTGTCCCTATGAGACTGAATTCTGCAGTAAGGTTTTTGACACATCAAGGGAAGCCACAGGCAGAAGTTCACAGTTCTGATAACTAAAATTGCTACTGTGTTGAGAATCTGTCTCTGTATGTGTGTTTCTTCCTCTCCTCCTTCCCCTCCCCTTCCTCCTCTATCGTCCCCCCCTCTCTCTTCTCTCTTTCTCTGTGTGTGCATCTGTCTGTCTATCTATAATTTATCTATCTCTTTATCTCTCTCTCTCCCTGCCTTAGTCCTGACCCTCCTGGAGGTTCTTGACTCCTTCTTTCAGGCTTGGATAGCTGCTAGTTGCTCTTTAAGCACCCACCTTAACCCTTTCCTCACAATTCTGTAATACTCTTCCCCCCGTGCCCCCCCCCCAGAGCTGAGGACCGAACCCAGGGCCTTGCGCTTGCTAGGCAAGCGCTCTACCACTGAGCTAAATCCCTAACCCTGTAATACTCTTTTAGTATAGACCTTTTGCCAATTCTGTAAATGACAATATGCAATCTGCTAGCCTTGCATTTCCAAGGACTAACCATTGCCTAGCATGCAACCAATTTGAACTATGTCAGAATGAACAGAAGAAATGGTAGGACTGATGATGATGATGATGGTGGTGGTGGTGGTGGTGGTGATGATGATGATATACTATACTTATGGAGAGACAAATGATTAGCTCTTATGCTTATCGAAGAATATTAATGGTTAATTTTTTTCAAATCTGAGACAAATCCAATTCATTCACAAATGGAAAATAAATACGCTATGCCATATTTTGAAATACTGTGCTGAGAAATAGAAGACATAGAAAACTACATGGTACATGATCCCATTTTCGTAAACTAGGAAATGAGTTCATGAATAAAGTGGAAGGAAGAGTATGAGCAGCTGCCTTGGAAGGGGCGAAGGGAACATTCTAGATTATATTTTTCTATTTTGGTTTGCATTAAACAGACAAGATTTTGTACACTTGAGGTTTGTATGAAAGCAACTTTTACTTCATTAGGAAAGCAAATATGGAAATGGGTATTAAAGTCCACTTGTCCCCATAAGTATGTCGGAATAGTATAACGATGTTTGGAATTTGCTTTGAAAAGCATCAAAAAATAAATAAATTGATGTCCAGATAGAGGGAGAGATAAAGGTAAGATGATATAGGTATAGGAAATATTCCCCTCTGAATTCAAGTCCTGGACCATTCTTGTATTCTTTCCAATTTTGCTGTTTGAAAATTTTATAATAAAATGTTACCCAATAAAAAAGCTTTGGGTTCATGGAGAGAGTGTCACACTAGAGGAAACTCTGAGGTTCACTGAGGACACTTAAGAAGCTGTCTCAAGATGAGCTAATCACCTGAGGCTGTCTGAGAACCTGTTCAACTCTAACCAGGCCTTCAAAACCCAGTGTCCAAGCTGCCAACAACTCGAGAAAATTTGCTTCAGCCATGGTAATGCCTTCTCTCTTAAAGCCCCTTACTTAAGAGTAAAAGCATTCCCATGATCAGGGCACACTCCTTCTCCCTCCTATTGGTCTTTGCGGGTTAGTGTCTGGTAGAGAAAAAGCCTGCTGCTGTGGACAGCGGGTCGATCAGAGCTGACTGGCTCAGGGTTCAGTCAGGGCTCAGCTGCTCTCTCCCGCAGAAGTGTTGCGTGAAGATCACTCTCCTTGACACCATTCCTCAGCTGCTAAAGGAGAGGGATTTACTTGGGTGAAATTTAGACCCAAGGGGAACTCAAGCATCGTGCTCATGATTAGAAGCGACATGTGACCCCGGATTAAAGAGCTGCCTGCCACAGGAAGGACGGAGCTGACTCTGATTTGAGAAAACTGCCTTTGTAATTATACTTGTGGATGTTTTCTGGTGTCAGTCAATTGTTTCCTAAGTAATAATAAAGACGAGTTCCTTTAAAAAGTGAGACATGTCACAGGCTTCCCAGAAAATGGAGAGGAAGTCAGAGTGCTTTCTGATACAAATGTCTGTGGGCCCTGACATTCTATCTGAGGACAAATTCAGATTAGATTTAGACTCTCTCTTCTCACATGGGAAGGTAGTCTGTTTGTTCTGTGCCCCCTGGATTATTCAAGCACACTGGAAAAGATGAGGAAAGGTCACTAAGACCAAGGACAGAGGGATGTCCTAGACTGAATTTTGTACCTTTGTGCAAATCCATGCACTAGTGACTCACCCGTAGTATCACAGAATTACTAGTCCAGAATGATTGTAGGAGATGAAGAAACATATTAACTACTGTATTGAACTCCGATTCATACACAAACCACAGCTTTTCCATCCCATCATTAAAAACAAACAAACAAACAACAGGAGCACAAAAACAGAATTAATGTCTCTCAGACATTAACAAGTGTTATAGGTTCCCTGAATAGGGGTCAGGTGAAGACCATTGGTGAAGGTGTAGCCTCCTTTGCAACCCCATCGATATCAGAGATGCCAGGACCATGGGAGAGCAGCCGGCGTGGGGTGGAGCCACAGGAGATAACCTGTGTGTGCTACAGGGGGCAGAGCCAGAGAAGCAGAGCTACCTAAGCTCTTGAAAGTCCAGAAAATCATGGTTGAGACCCAGATGTCAGATCCGGGGCTGAGGGATATTGGGCTATGCTGTTGGCCTTGGGATTTACTTAAACATGATTGTTTTTACGTCTTGATTCTTCACCTTTGGAGTAAGAAAGTATTTAGCTTGGTTTTGGTTTGTTTACAGGATCTACAGATTGTATCTTTTTAAGGAGACCTTGGTCTTCAAAAGTGAATTGTTTAAAGACTATGAAAGATTTGAAGCTCTACCGTATTTTGCATTTTAAAGCTTCTGCCAGATCTTGAGGATAAACAAGAAAAGGAGAGTTACAGTTTAACAGTGACCTATTTTGTGAGGCAAGTTGAGAAAGGATCAATTTGCTGATTAGTTCTAGTCAACTTGACACAGCTTGAGTCATTAGGGAAGAGGGACTCTAAATTGAGGAACAGCGTCTATCAGATTTGCCTATGGGCATGTCTCGGAGGCATTTTCAAGATTAACAGTTGATGTAGGCGGGCCCAGCCCAGTGTGATGGTGCCATCCCTGGGCAGATGGTCCAGGGTTGCATAGCAAAGCAAGCTGAGCAAGTCATGGAGGTTAAGCCAGTAAGCACATTCCTCCATAACCTCTGCTTCATTTCCTGCCTCCAAGTTCTTGCTTGGGCTCCTGTTTTCAATGATGGGCTTTAACCTGAACGATGTCGTAAAGCCTCCCCCAGCCCCGTGTTGCTTTTGAACCGTGTTTATTTCACAACACAGACACAAACTAATAGGGAGCGGGCCTATACCTCTGCAGGACATAGACAACATTTTCTCTTGAAAATTGTCATGAAATTGAGGAATGACACCTGCACCTTCAGCTTTCCTGTGGACTGTCAACTGTTCTCAAAGGTATTTTTAGGAATTTTTATTGAGGGAAGTTTCCGACTTCCCTATTTTCAACACTTGACATAATCAAACCAAGCAATTCTCACTGGTATAATCCATGTGAAATTATCATTTCATTGGTTATTGTTTCACACATAATTGGTCAATTGAATTTCCTCCTCTGTGTGAATTTGGTAATATGTCTTTTTCCTACTTTTCTGTTAATAAACTTCCTTACCGATGGAACACCCCATTCGATATTATGATCTTTATCCTCGTTGGTCATGAGTTAACAGAAAATTCTCCCCATGTGTAAATGAGCGCTCAATTTGGTTGAAGATATTTTACGCACCTATATTTATCATTTTGGAATCACATGTATCTATTTTTTAGTTTATAACTTATGTTCTACGTTCTTCTCAGCAAAGTTCCCCTTTCAAAGTCACAGAGATACTTTTCCACATTATCTCTTGAGATGATTAATTCTGACTGTTAACCTTATGGGATGCCACAAGTAAAGCACACTTCGGGGTTTGTCTCTGAGAGTGCTTCAGGTAGTGTCTGACAATGGGTCAGTGAACCAATAGGGGAAGAACCACCTTGAATACAGGCCACACCCTCCTTTAGGCCTGGAGAACATGAAACATGGAAGGAAAAGGATGTTTCTTATGTGACTGAACTTTTGCCATTGCCCGTGGACATGAGTCCTGTTTTTCTCAGCCTTTCAAAGTGGATTCACAGCAGCAACTGTCCAGGGAAGGAACTCCAGCTTCAACTAGAGCCATATCTTTGGTTCCTCTTGCTCTGAAGATTCCGTGTTCTTGAACTAAACAGCCGCTGGCTTTGTACGGCACTCTAGCACACAGATAGCTATAGTGTGGCTACTGGACCTCTGCCCATGAAAGACAATGTAATAAATCCCTTCTGTTACTGCGTGTACATTCTACTGGCGGTATTCTTCTACGTGAGCCTAAGGTACTTCTAAATTTCACAGGTTTTCTTTCGCAGTCCGATCATTAAGCACTTAGAGTTTAAAGTTTTGGTACTTTTATTTTTCTCTGTAGATGTCTGATTGTTGAAACTCTGTATACTAAGAATTTGTTTTTGTTCCTTTTCGGGGAGGAGAGAGTATGCATGTGGAGGTCAGAGGACAGCTTGTGGGAATCCTTTTCTTAATCACTAAAATCTTAAGTCTTGAAGTCTGGTAAAATTTTATGATTCTTGCCATTCATATTCTCTCTCCTCTCTTCCTCTCCCTCTCTCCCTCTTCCCCTGTCCCTGCTCCCAAGCTTCTGTGTCCCAAAGACAGAAACTCCTAACTCTCTGAGACCTTGCTCTCTCTTCAGGGTTTGTAAGTGGCAACATGTTGTCCTCTGTGTTGATCCTGTACTGAATTTTCCCCTTTTGTGCAAAGCATCCAGGGATATTAATACTAGGTTTCCCCCCAAGATGCCAAGGAGAACACTAGGGCTGTTCCCAGCACCAGCCCAAGGGTCAGGCAGGCAGGCAGTCATGAACTGGACACAAGCCAAACAAGATTCAAGAGGATGTCTGCCCTTATAAATAAAGCTTCCTGTACAAGGGACATCACAGGTCACATGAGTCATTAGGGCAACCACCAGGTAACAGAAGTAGCTCAGGAAAGGAGCATTGTAAACACAACCTTCAGCATCCCCTCATTTCCTGTTAGAATGGCATTGCTAGCCACTGTGGTACAGAAACCGAATTTAGCTAAGTGGAGGAACGTCTGAAAACCCTCCAGTAGCCCTGCCTAGAATTCGTGCAAAAACAAACCGCTTGCCTCCAAATTCTCATCTGAGAGTCACGTTGCACAACAATCAAAACAATTCAGCACTCGCCACTGTCGCTGTTTTATATTTGTGTGTTTTGTGTCTTTGATTTATTTATGTGTTCATCATATACATGTGGATGCACATGTATGCTTCTGTGTGTGGAGGTCAGAGGTCAGCCTTAGATATTGTCCCTCAGTTACTGACTGTTTTGAAACAGTCTCTATGTGACCCAAACCTTACTGCTTTGGCTGGCTGGCCAGGAAGCACCAATGAATTCATCCATCCCTACCTCCCCCGAGTTTGGACTATAAGCATCTGTTTTTTTTTTTTTTTGTGCAAGTTCTGGGTGTTGAACCCATGTCTTCATACTTGCTGACAAGAACTTCGCTGTCCTTGTAGTCTCTTCATCAGTATCTGCATCAATAGCCATTGGCTGGATAAAGAAACAGCCTAGTCATCCTAGAGTATTTTGAACTAAAAAAATTTTAAGAAAGAAAAAGATCAAACATCTTGCAATGTCCAGGAACTATTTTAACATCCGTGAAAAGCTGCCCTCCAGTGTTCCTGCTTTCTCCACCTTTGTTTGGGGTGACAGGAAGCAGGCTACACCAGGGACGGTAACTTGAATGCTGTCTTTGCAAGCTGCTGTCCTCTGATATTTGTAATAAGAGTGCTGTGTGGGGAAAATCATTATTAAACAGTGGCATAACTTCTTGCGTCTGGGGAAGCCATGGGAGCACCGTACTCAGTGAGTTGTTTTACATGACAGCATCTCAGACTTTCCCTAACTTAGTTTTCAAAAGGAGACTTGTACTTTTGTCTCCTTCTCCGAGGTGGAGAAAGAGATGAGGCATAGCCGCTCAAAGTAGAAGGTGTTTCAAAGACCATTCCCTTTATTCTTGACCTTCCCAAAATTCTCTTCTGATTTTTTTTCTTCCTTTTTAGAAACCTTCCAGCTTCATGACCATGCAGAACTCTCAGATGACAGGTTAATGCTGCCTAGCTGGCAACTTGAAAAGCAGTAATTGTAAAAGCTGCGTTGTAATAATGGGAGTCACTCACTTTGGAGCCTATAACTAATTCAAAAGCAATTGAAATCTCCCAAAGAGAGCATACTGCAGTGGGAAGCAATCCCCTGAGCCCCAGAGTAAGGCTAGGAGACAGGCTAAGTCTATAAGGCTGGGCTGCAAGCAAGTAAATAAAACCCTGAAGATAGGAAGCCCAAAATAGAATGAGAACATCGAGCCGATCACCCCAGAGTCAGGCCATCTCATCAACTCCCCATAAAAGTTTGTATAAGTACCACAGAAGCTCACCCTGACGCACTGTGCCCATTGCAGGCAGGGCTCATGTACTTGTGCAAATGTTTGTCAATCAACTAATATCAATAGACCCCAATTAAGCGTGGAGCATTCTGTTATGCACAGGAGAACACAAACCACAGAAAACCACTCACTGTTATTTTGAGCAATCCACAGTGATATCCTTAGACATAAAGTCGGTGATTTCAAAATATCTGATACAGGTCTGAGCGTGCTTTTCCCAACAATCTTGAGATTATTTAAAAAAAAACTGTACACTTGTGGAATAAAAGTATGTTCTTAGCAAGATAAAAGAAACATAGGTCCCATCAGAGTTGATACGTAATGAGTTCAGAAAAAAAGATGTTGTATGAATAAAAATATTCCCAAAGACAACAAAATGTGGTAACTTAATTAGGCAAAGTTAACTTAGGCCTCCATAAAATATTTGTAGGTGAGAAATAAATGCACTTCCTACATCCAATGTTCAGGGATCATTGTGGAAGAGAGACCAGAAAGGTTGTAAGATCCAAAGGAACAGAGGCTTGTTGTGAGATCATGTCTCCTAAAAGTATAAGAGAGGCTACACCCATGAAGCATCATCAATATGGCTGCCTGAACAGGACCTAAAGACCTGAACAATGGACATGCTAACAAGGAAGGGGAAAACTCATGGGGCCACAGCCCTGTACAAAGAGCTATGAGGAACCTGGGACTGCCGAGAGTAGAAGAAATGCTCTTCCAAGGGAAGAACCTAGCAACTGGTTATCTAACACCAAGTGGTTGACCCAAAGATCATATGCAGCTAAGTATAAATATGCATTTGCATATTTATAAGTGTGTGTGTGTGTGTGTGTGTGTGTGTGTGTGTGTGTGTGTGTGTAACAATAATAAAAGAAAAAGAGACCATGAACTTGGAAGACAGCCAGGAGAGAAATGTGTAGGAGAGGTTGGAGGAAAGAAAGGGGAGAGTGGAGTAATCATATTGTAATTTCTTAAATGTTATTTTAAAAAGTAAAGTTTGGAAGGAATAATCAAGTAGTAACTTGGAGACAAGAACAGCCATGGCTAAGACAGAAGGAAAATATGTCCACACAGGAAAGATGGATGTCTCTCAGGCAACCATAGAGTGCATGTCTGTAATTCCATCTCATGGTAGGCTAAGGAAGGATCACAAGGTAGAGCTCAGTCTGGGTTGCATGTTGAGTTCAAAGTCACCAGTCTAGAAAGAGAGAGAAAAGAAGAAAAGAAGGAACAGGAAGGGAAGGCAAGATGAGAAGGGGAAAGGGATGAGAGGGGAAGGGGAAAGACAGAGAATGGGACAAGAAGGAAGTAGAAAAGAGGAGAGAGGAGTAGAGGAAAAAAGAAGGAAAGACGAAAAGAAGAAAGGAATGAGGAAAAGCAGAAGGAAAGAGAGAAGGCGGGGGGTTGGGGATTTAGCTCAGTGGTAGAGCGCTTGCCTAGGAAGCGCAAGGCCCTGGGTTCGGTCCCCAGCTCCGAAAAAAAGAACCAAAAAAAAAAAAAAGAGAGAGAGAAGGCGGAAGAGGGAAAATGGAGAAAAGATTTAAAACAGAATAGAGAGATAAGAAAGTGCCAAAGCATTGAAGATGGTGCTTTCTTTTTTATTAGGAAGCACAAACTCCAAGGGAGAGGATTTGGATCACCCAGGAGAAGGCATGATTCCCCTCTCTCCATGCCATGAAGAGACATGAACATTAAACTTCATCTGGGGGGATGGGGAGATCAAGGTCAAATTCAGGAGAATCAGACCAAGAACCAATTCTCACATGAAGATGAATCCTAAGCATGACTACTGATACACTGGGAGGAGGTCACAACCTGGGTGTCTAAACCATTGAACACATAATGTCATTGTGCCCCACTGTCTGTGATAAATTCCAAGCAATTTGCCCTACACTAAGAATGTCAAGTTCCTCCCATAAAGCAATGGAGTCTACCTCTCCTAGCCTTGGGTCTAGGTGGCCTTGGGAAGACTGTGGCCAGTAGAAAGATAGTAAAGATGATGTTATCTGTGATGTAGGTCCACTGGGGTA
Organism: Rattus norvegicus; assembly: GCF_021556685.1. Classification (NCBI taxonomy): domain Eukaryota; kingdom Metazoa; phylum Chordata; class Mammalia; order Rodentia; family Muridae; genus Rattus; species Rattus norvegicus. Next base: position 148,532,762 of record NC_141536.1, read on the forward strand.
ACATGGAGAACATCAGTCAAGTCTCCCAAAGGTGGGAATCCTCACAGACATAAACCATGGAAGATCACATACTGAGTATAATCCACTCCAACTGCTAGACTTACAGATGCAGTCATCTTGAATCTTCAAGTCCAGGAGAGAATCTGACCAGCAAACCCATGGACTCTGAAGAAAATAAACTGTGTGTTAACTCACAAGTTTTAAGGTGGTTTGTTATACATCAACAAAGCAACAATCAAACACACCCTGTGTCTAATCTCTGACCAATGCAGTAGGAATCGTAAATTCTAGGGAGTAAGAATTTTAGAGACTCATTGAAGGGGCTGATAGAACAAAGCATCACTCCTCTTCCCAAGATCAAGCAGGCACAGGTTTAAAACCAACCTGGTCGATATTATGCTTACTGGGGAATGTGGAGAAGTGGATGTATCCTGAGCATCAGGATAGATGTATTCTAACTACACAGAGTCTTTGCCTGTATCACCTAAGCCACCTGTGTTCTCATGTCACCACCAGTTGAATAGCCTCATGTGCCCTGACTGTTTCACAGCAAGAGGAGAGCAGAGGAGAAGATACTTAGAGAACTCCTCTGCATGATGCAAGCATGAGCCATGGCTATAAATGAGATCCAGTGCTACTAATTCGATCCATTTTCATTTACTGAATCTATAGTCCCCTCAGATTACCTGATGGGATAAAAGGAGACATGTTTACACCTGGAAGTCAAGAGCACCATCATCTGCAAAGGCAGGCCTTCACAGAGAGGGTGTGGCTAGCATTACAACCCATGGCGGAATCTGAACTGTCCTAGAAGGATCCACAGAAATGAAGAAAATAAATAAAACGCAAAAATCTCAAGCTCTGTGTTGTTAACAGCTCTTCACAAACTCTGGGGTCAAAACGAAGTGGAGTCAGCCATCACTCATCATCAAGAGGATGTTCTGTGTATGTCTCAATAACTCTTTGCAACTACCCTGCGAGCTGGTAGAAAAGGAAGTTGATGGTAAGGACAGAGTGTGAGGCTCCAAAGTGGGAGACGGTCGGATTAGAAAAGGAAAGGTGCTCAGGATGACAAGGAATCCGAAGGAAATCCAAGGAATCCAACAGAAAACGTTTAAGTTAAGGATCTCACACTGTAACTGAAACAGAGCTGAGCTGGAGGAAGTGAGGTAGGGAGAGGTCTCAGGGATATGGCGTCCATGCCGTTGGAACTGGACAATTCATCTCTGTACAAGGCTGCTGTCTTCTCTTCTGTTGGTTTCCCTCAAAGATCATGGCAGACATTCATGAATGAGAGCACTGTAAAAATCTTACATTCAAGAAATAAAAAAAAAGAACAATTCAAAAGGCAAGAGAATTATCGCGATATACAAAATATAAGTGATCAATGAGCAGAGGAAAGATCCCCAGTATCGGGAACCATTGTGGAGCAGAAATCAGAACCATTATGGAAAGGAACAGGTTTGGACAGGTGAGCCTCAGGTGCAGCTGGAGCCTGCAGGTGATGAGCAGCCTAGCTGGATGTCAGGGGTTCCAGATGCTCTCTGAATCAGTCTTCATCAGGACCCTGGGACAATCGTTCTGGTCCCCAAGAAGGAAAGATGCACAGAGAGTCAGGAGGGCCATGGGAAGTCAAGTATGAGCAGTGGGAGAAATGGCAGGGAAACGAAAATGTCAGACATTGCAGAAATTAGCAGCAGAGGTGTAAGTAGAGATGGACAATTACTACCAAGGCTGAGGGGAGGACCGGGTATAAGATATGCTCAAGTAGCATACGATGTGAGAAAGAAGAAACCTGTAGACTGGCAAGTGGGATTCTTGATCAAGTCTTCAACTAAGAGCAGATCTTTCCAGTCCCTAAATACAGAGTTGGTAGACAAGATAAGCAAGCAGGGGCATGCGTCACTCTACAAGCAGAGACAGACATGTCTCAAAGTGGTGCTGACGGTACTCGGAAACCACACTTACCCAGTGGAAGGTTTCTGAAGGCCTCATTATGAAGGATCAAGAGAGAACCAAGATAGTAGCAATTGTGAAGGCATTTGACAGGACAGGTAGGCACCAACCACAACAGTCCCAGGTAACAGACTGAAGAGCCGCCGGAAAGTTTCACAGAATAGAGAGAGGCTGGGTGTCTTGGTAGCAAGCAGGATGGATGAACATCAAAACAAAGCTAGGATGACATCATCTCATTCTGCAGAAACACTGGGTACAGTAAAGAAGGCGATGGGTCAAAGATCAAATACAAGTGACCAATAGCATGAAAGGAAAAATGCTTAACCCCTCCACTCATTAGAGAAGTCTCAATTAATGGCTACAATGGGGGGGGTGGCGCAATAGATGCTGATGAGGCTGTGGGCCAATGGGAATCGGTATGCACTTCCCCTAGGGACGCAAACTAACACAGCCACTAATGGGAATCACCATGAGGCTTCTCAAAAATAAATAAATAAATAAATAAATAAATAAATAAATAAATAAATAAATAAATAAATATTAAAATAGAACTATCATGTGACCAAGCTACACCATCACTGGATACTTACCCCAAAGACTTCTAGTCAACCTCTCACAGAGATACCCATTAATCAATGCTTATTATGGTATTGTTCACAACAGCTGAGTTATGGAACCCACCCAGGTGCCCATCCACAGAACAATGGAGAAAAAAAAGTGGCATCTATACACAATGACATTTCTTTTGGTCATAAAGAAGAACTAAGTTGCATCACTTGCAGTAAAGTGGGTACAACTGGAGGTCATCATGTTAAGTAAACAAAGCCAGTCCCAGAAAGACAAATGTATGGTTTCATTTTTTTTTCTCACTTGTCCTCGTTTCTCATTCTTAAGCTTTATATAGCTATGAAAATTATGTATGCATAACTGGTGTGAAAGTAGACGTGACATTATCTAAAAGCAACTAACAGCCAGGGAGGGAAGAAGGGGGAGGGGAGGGACAGGTCAGGGGGAAATATGTTTAACACGCAGTATGTACTTGTATGAAAACATCCTTCCGTAACATGGCACCATGTAAAATGAGTGTGTACAGTAAAAATTAAAAATAATAAAACAAAAGAAATTAATTGGGTCACAAAGGTGAAGAGCCTTGGGGAAACACCTGGTACCGGAAGATTCTTCTCTGCGTGTCCCCCATCCACCCAGTCACCACCACCTTCTGTTGGCCAGAGTGCTGGAGCTCTTCTCTTGCTCAAGAGGAAGCCCACATTGCTATGTAGAGCCATTTCTCTCTAGAAACTTCCAATTCGTATCCCCTCCCATGCTCTAGAAATAATATCCCAATTGATTTTTAATCATTTTCATTTCTCAAAGTTAATTGCCTTCTAAAGGTAGTATTATGGACAACTCTCCTGCCCTCCCCTCCTCTCTCCATCCTTTCTTCTCTCCCTCCCTCCCTTCCTCTGTGTTTGTGTGATGTGTGTGTGTGATGTGTGTGTGTGTGTGTGTGTGTGTGTGTGTGTGTGTGTGTGTGTAGACTCTATTTGTCCCTTTTGGCTAAAAGCAGCATCCTCACAATCTTGAACCTACCCACAATTATGACTGAAAATGGGTTAGCATAGAAAAATAAAACATTTCTGAGAAGTCTATTCCTGTTAGTGTAGAGTAGAACCTTCCATATTTCCACAGTTTATTACAGCCTCACTAATAATTCTAGGTGAGGTGAGGTCAAAACAGAAACTTGCCGCCTTTGTTAAGCAGTTTGGCCCAAACAACTTAGTATTTATGTCCTGAAAACTTAACAACTATTTGCAAAAAAACAAAGACAAAAAAAAAACAAAAACAAAAAAAAACAAAACAAAACAACAACAACAAAAAAAAAAAAACCACAAAAACACACAAGTTCAAAGTAATCCGCCAATCACCTCCATCACCTGCCTTCTGGATTAGCACTGCCTTTGTTCTGCTGTATCTCTCTAGGTAAAGTACACTCCCACATCTCTCCAACACTCAAGACACCTCTCACCTTCCCGCCCTGCCATGCCCTCCATCCACTCTCCCCAGAAAGATGCTCGTATCTTCCTCTGCACTCCCAGAGGACGCTGCGCATGTCTTTAACACATAGCATCGCAGTTATTCTCAGGTGATAGACTGTGTACCTTAAAGTGAAGGGACATGTTTAATTCATAGCCCTTTCCTTGGCTCCTAATAAGGTCTGCCACCTCCTAGGTGCTTACTACATGTTTATGCATTGAATGAACGATCCATGCCACCAAACTCAACGAACGACTTTGAAGCGACAGCACGGGGAAACTGTAGGTGCCAGGCTACGAATAGATGCAAAGCCACACGGGCCTAGGCAAGTCTACTCACACTGGTGCATTTATATTCATGCTAACATAAGCAGTTGCCTGCATCATAGCTGCCTGAAAAGAGATCCTTGGGTCTCTCCACGGGAAATGCACAGATTTTAAGTGCCTACCTAAGGCCATATACTTAGCATGTAGCAAAGCGTACTTCAAACCATAGCACATAAACTCAGTTCCATTTTCTTGTCCTATCCATCTCTCGTTCCTCCTGGCTAAGCATCTTGGGAATGTAGACAGCTTGAAACTCTTCTCTTTTAAAGAAGTAAGGGATATGCTTATTGCTTGCCCCTAGCCTCATCCCTGATGCTCAATGCTGCTCAGACAGTGCGTGATTATAAAATCTATGAATTCAATAAATCCAACAAATGGATGGGTGGCCCCTAACTTGTGTATCCTCTGGAGAACTGATCTGAGAACAGCATAGTCACTTCAATGGCAGAGGAGGAAAGTCAGAGGCATTAAACACTGTGGGTTTTATAGTACCCTAGCCATCAAGAAGCATAGAATGGCACAGAGAACTCATTGTGTGAAGAAAGTCATGTAGATTTCCACAGAGCAGAACCCTGGGACCTTGGAAAATGGGGATCCATTCCAATCAGACAGGTGAAACTGATTCCCAAAGGAGGCCACACCCTCTCCGATATTCATCCACTCAAGACAGAACTGGTCCCCAGCTCCAAAAAAAAAGAACCAAAAAAAAAAAAAAAAAAAGAAAACAGAAGACCTGGACTCCCTCCAGCTTTACCACAGCCTAGAGCACAGCTCTGCTCAGCCCCCTCTCCTCTGTACCTGCTCTGTGGAGCATGCTGGACTGGATTATCTTTAGCTCCAAACCCACAGGCCATCCTATTTAGATTCCAAGTCTATCATGAAATATTTATACTCATTCTCCTAAATGAAGGAGAAGATAGACTTTAAGGTAAAAGTGGTTATTTCAACTTTTAGCAACGAAACTCAGAAATCTGGGGGAAGAGGCCAGTGGTCACAGAACCCATAAATATAGTCTTTTATATCAGATGCATCAATGCCCCCTGGAATAGCAGAGCAGCCGTGCTCTGAGTGCGCCCGGCTTCTCTAAGTGCTGCCCACTGCTCCCTTTATTAAAACTACCCCGTGAGCAGTGACTTACACCACTGAGCACCTTCCCTGGACCTGCCTTTGTGCTAGTCCAGCACACCTGAGTCATCTCATTTCATCCCTTAGCAACACTCTCAAGATAGAGTCATCCATCAGAGCTTGGGATAATAGGTAGGGGTCGCTCAGTAGGCAGAATGGTTACCACATAAGCATGGGAACCTGAGTTCAAATCCCCAGACTCCTGAGGAAAAGCAGTACCACAGTACCTGTAACCTCAGTGTTGCAGAGACACAAACAGAGATAGACAAATCCCTGGAGATCGTTGGCCAGTCAACAATTCAGTGTAGCCGAATCGGTGAGCTCCAGGTTAAATGGAAGAAGAAAATAAGGTGCAAAATAATTAAAGATGACACCTGGAGATACACTCTTGCCTCTGTATGCATGCGTACACACACACACACACACACACTCACACTCACACACACTCACACTCACACACACACACTCACACACACACTCACACACACAAACACACTCACACTCACACACACTCACACTCACACTCTCACACACTCACACTCACACACACTCACACTCACACACACTCACACACACAAACACACTCACACTCACACACACAAACATACACACACACACACACACACACACACACACACACACACACACACACAATGATTATCAGCCCCTTTCAAGATGAGAACAGACCGAGATCAATGAAGTCATTTGCTTAAGGTCACACAACAAAACTTGGTTGACCATCCAGATGGGTACTATGTATATCTAGTCTTCCTTCCACTGCAGCATGAAGCTGGCTATGACAGAGGCAGCAGAGTATGGGAGGCAGAAGGAGCTATGAGTCAGCAATAAGGATGCAAGGCCCAGAGAATCTGGAAACTTTATCAGCTCAGGGATTGTCTAGCAATTCTTTCTAGAAAAGCGCTGTTGAGTTAAAAATTAGAAAGGACTGTTTTTTATCATTTCCCTTGAGCCAGATCCGCTCACCCCAGCTGCTACTCTACTACAGGGTCCGAGAGCCACCATCTCCTGGCTGTCTCCCTTTTAGCTATCCTCTCCACACAGTCCCCTAGGTGGTAGTTACCATGCCTGGACACACACACACACACACACACACACACACACACACACACACACACACACTGTTCTGCACACACACCATTCTGTGGGCCCTTGCCCGTTCTCACTCCATTTGGGTAACAGAACCGGACCCACATGCTCCAACTGCCTCTCAACCATTTTTTCACACACTGTCCTCTTTAGCCTGGTAAATAAAGTCCCAAGAACTTGTAATTTAGCAATTAGATTTACATATTAAATTCTCAATCCACAATTCATCCACACAATAAATTCGCTGCCAACTGATAAAGATATAAACCACCCACCGAGACAAGATAAAATCGATCTAGTTCACCTAAATTTGAACCATCCTCCTCCGTAGACTCCACCTTGATCCTTTGCTTTTCCTCCTCCTCCCTCCTTCCTAGATGTTTTCTCCACCTACCCTTCCTTCTTATCCAATGATAGGCTATGCCTTATCCTGGACCCACCTTGCTGCATAATGACATCATCCTACAAAGCATAGCTAAAAGTCTTTTATGCTTAACTTACTCACAAAGAAGGAGGCCTGGTGTCACTGTCCTCCCCACATGTCACTGTGCCTACCACACTATCTGCTATCCTCTTCCTTCTTCCAAGTTTGCTTGAGAACTTGCCATCACTTGGTATAAACTCTGAGAGACTGGCTCCTTTAAACCTGGAAGAAAGAATACAAACCATTGTCCTTTTTCCCACAGTCTGCTAAACCAGCCATTCAAGAGCTGTGAGTTTAGGTCCGCAGAAGAAAGACCAGGGCATAATTTAGAAGCATGGAGGATCCACTGCATGAGCCTTCTAGTACAAGATTGAAGGAAGAGACAGCATAAGACTTGAAGAGAATCTTCATACTCTGAGTCAGATAGGGCTCCGAGAAAGAGAGAGGAAGGAGAAAGGAGTGGGTTTCCGGTTTGCAGTATCTGTCAGCCATCCACATTTTTCACAGACTTTCCTGATAGGAAATATAAGAAGCACAAGCTCCCCTTGCTACCACACAGTGTGGCCATCTCAAAGCTTTTGGCAGAGCTAACCAGTCCTAAATTAGAGATAGAGGAGTGACTCTCTGCGACAAAGGCTACCTTCTGCAGGGTCTGTCCCATGAGACGCTAAATACTATTCTGACACTGAATTCGTTAAGAATGTCTACCTTTCTGACATGGCATGTCTCTCGTTTTAATACCAAATAGTATTTAGAGACTATTAAGGAGGAGGTTATACGATCCTTTGTAACAGTAATTTTACAAAAAACAATACAAACAAGAGGGGGGAAAGTGACCTACAAGAGATGGAGAATAAAAGCCCAATTACTTTCACTTAAAAGTTGTTCAGTGTAGGTTGAAAGAGTGAAGCTTCACTACATCCCATCTCTTAACCTCTGCTGTAACATCCTAGTGAAGGGTATTCATTTGTCAATGACACATGTATACCGCCTAGGTACTAAGTATTATTTTGGCTGACAAGAATGCTCAGTTATTCGCACCTCCTGCCTTCAAAGAATAAATTCTTCAGTGGTAAAGCACTCTGGTAGACTGAAACATGTGTTAACTATTCAAACAACAGGAAGCACATAAGCACATTCCTTGACCCCTGTTGTAGTCTGCATGTGATCTGTTGCAGAAATTTCAATTCAACTTACTCTAAACAGTGTGCCCTAGACAAGACATCTTGAAGGGAAGTTGCATTTTTTTTCTCCCTTTATGTTCAAGGACATCATCATCTAAGCCTCAAATACTTCTTGCTAACAGGATCCTGGATCTTATCCATTCAACAACCCTCTACTTTTTCCACCATATCTAATGCTACTATCTTGATGGCCTTGTTCCCACAGTGTTTGTGCAGTGGATTTGCCAAGTAGAGTCCTCCACAGAAGTTTTTATGTCAGTGTCAATCAACTTCTAACTTCAAGGTTTGTGATCCACAGTCCCCTGCTTTCTGGTATCAGGACCTCCACCATTTGAAATGACTTGAAATATAAATAATAGTTGTAAATTAACTCAACTGGTTGTTACATCAAGATGACATATGGGTCAATAAGGATATGGAGAATAAAGATATGACAAATACAGATATGTGTCACCAATGTGTTCTTCCCAAGTCTCCTGATGTTGGTTTCCCCCAAGGCCGGGTGTACTTGCTATGAGACGAGATGCTTGCCAATACCTACCAAAGGCTCCTATGGTCTCCACCAAGAGACAGGGTAAAAGCATCACAGTGAAAAGCTCTCTGAGGAAAACAAAGCATAATCCCAGAAACTCTAAGAAAATATCTCTTCCTTTTTTCATTGGTCCAAGTGGAACCAAGTGTCAGTTTGAATATTAAAGTCATTCTGGATGGCCTATAAAATATAGTGGATAATATCCATGTCAGATTGACGGAATCTAGAAGCATCTAGGAGACAAAGTTCTGTGTCTGTTTGTGAGAAAATTTCTAGAGGTGGTCAGTTGAAGTGAGAAAATCTCACCCTAACTGTAGGCTGCACCGTGCTGTAGACTGGGGTCCTGAGGAAATAAGGAGAGGGGGTGCTAAGCACCACCACCCCTCTCTCTGCTTCCTGACTATGGATACAGTGTGACCAGACACCTCATCATTCTGCTGTCAAATCCCCACTATGAACTGTATCCTCAAACCACAGCCCAAATAGACCTTTTCTTCCTTAAATTCCTTTTGTTAGGCATTGGGTATTTCATCACAAGAAAAGAAACCAATATGAAAAGGGTTGGTCTTCTTCCTACAAAGAGCATGAATTTGAGGAGAAGTGTTCGTCTAATGAAAAAGAGAATTCTTGTGAAGTTGTTGTTTGAAGGCTGATAGTAACACTGATGATGATGAGACCAAACGCTTACTGACCCATCCATGCAGAAGGCCTGACTAAGAGCTTCAGTAGCTAAGGGCGGATGTTTCTCTAACATAGCCTGTCCTCAAGAGGCTCAGTCTGAGCAACAAGAGCTTAGCTCTCCTGCAAGACTAAACCAGAAAACCTAGCCAGGCTCAGCTAAATCTGCTCACATCCCTCCCTCCAACTCTGGGCACCCTCATTTCATTGCTTTGCAGGCTTAAACCTTGGGGCAGACATAATTACTGAATTTAGGCAAGTTCTTGAAAGGACCCCAAAGGTCCGTTTTACTCAAATAGGAAAGCATTCCTTCTAATGAGCCCCACTCATCACCTCCTGACCTTGGAGCTCAATTAATTTAACACAAGAAAAGAGCTGGGCGTCTTTGACCCTGCCCTTGGAGATGCTTGCATTTAAAAGGTTATTGCTGCTCTCAGCAGGGATCTGACTAGAAATGGGCTACAAGGGCCTCTGGGAGTCTGGCGGAAAAACTGAGGTTTCTGTAACAAGTGGAGAAGCACTTGGGAAGGGGATGGAGAAAGGACAGGACATGACCGATCCCCCTGAGCCAAAGTGGCATCCCAAATCTGGACTGTTATTGTGTCACTGAAGTTTTCCAGGAAATTACAAAGAAAAAGGCCGCCCTGAACTACTTCTGTCATTTTTTTTCCCTTTGCACTTGACTGAGTTCATTTCTCTTCATCCATTAGTACTGAGCATCCTTCATTTCAAAAATCTTTTAAACTTTATGGATCCTCTAACCCTTAGAGATTAAGTGGATCCCTCTCTTGGCTTTCGCCATATTTTTAGCCCCCTTTCTTTCTATGATGCAGTTAATTTATGCTTAAAACTAGCCTAATTACTAATCTATGTCTGCAGAAGATCCGAGACCCAGAAGAGTGGAAATTGGCTCTGTTTTGTTTTGTTTTCAACCGTACCTTTAAGCTCCTGGAAGAGCAATAACAATTATGGAAAGACAAGAAGGAAGATGGATAGTTAGACACCCAAGAAAAAGTGGCATGGGTCTCCTCCTCTCCTCACAGCTCCACCAGCCTCATTCTAGAATCTTCTTGCCCTGACCTCTGATCTGTCTGCTTTCCAGTTCTGAAAAACTTGATGGGGAGGAACTTTGGCCTCCACCTCCCTCCATTAGTTCTAGAATCTGGGGACTCAAAGGAATAGTTAAGAAAAGAAGCCCGAAGGGGGTGGTGTCATTTCACACCCCTACTAGGTAAACCAGATGTCCTCCTCTTCAGGGTGTGGAATGCAACTGCGGACTGCAAATTGCCTGTCACTCTACTGTTAGGGACTTCAGCCTTTCCACCTCTCTTTGCTGCCTGAGACATTTAGGAAGAAAAGACTCAAGTGAAACTCTATGAGAGATGCCATGGCTTAGGCAAAAGTAAAGGAGTCATGGGTTTTTGTTTTGTTTTGTCTTCTAATGTGGTTTTGTTTGTTGAGAATTTCATACAATATATTTTCATCATATTCCTTCCCCTTCCCAGCTCCTCCCTATTCTCACCACCAAACTTCATATTCTTTCTCTCTTTTAAAGAAAACCAAAACTAAAACAAACGAGCTCACTGTGCGTTGGTTAACTACTTTTTCTTAGGATGGTGTTGATACACCCAGAGTCACTCCATTGAAGAAAATTGATTTTACCTTTCCCAGCAGCTACCAATTGAGAATAGCTTCTTGACTAACTGTGATATTTTGTGCCTGCTTCCCCATCTCCGTGCTGCAACTTTTGTCTGGCTTGAACCTGTGCAGGTCTTGCACATGCTGCCACAGTCTCTGTGAGTCCGTATGTGCATCAGCCCTGTTGTGTCTGGGAGTTGCTATTTCTTTGAAGTTGTTCACCATCTCTAGCTCCTACCGTCTTTTCTCCTCTTCCATATGGATCCCAGAACTTTAGAAGGAGGAGCATGATAAAGATAATGAATTACTTTCATGGAGAATATTATGGAAGTCTACTGCTCTGGGTGAGCACTATTCTATGGACTAGTGTTTTTTTGCAAATTGATTTGTCATGGAACAAGTTTGTTTCCTTGGTGTGTACTTTATCAATTAACATAGGCCAATGCACAGCATCACTCTGATCAGTCTACATGCCTAATAACTATACCCCATCATCCAGAGAGAGAGAGAGAGAGAGAACATAGATACACTGAGTAGAGAGTGAGCTGAATAAATGTCACCACCTTATGTGCAGTGCTCATGCATGGAGCCCATGCCATGCCTCCCAAAGGCTGAGCTTCTGGAAGAGGCCCATCAGTAGGGAAATGAGCAGCAACACTGCTCTGAGACTTGCCAAATGGCACTTCTGGGCTGACTGATAAAAAATGAGAAGCCCATCTTTTCTGGAATCTGTCTAGGAAATTTGCTTCAGACAAAAAGAGGTTGTGCAAGTGGGACCTGTCTTTGGAGAAAAGATCTTTCAGTGTGTACCTTCAGCCAAACAGTGTATCCTCATCCAATTAATAAACACGCCACCTATTGATGCATTAGCTTCAGGACTCTGAAAACCCTTTACCTTTCCCTTCTAGTAACTACCTGGAAGACAGAAAGAAAGCAACAGAATAAACATTTGTCAAGCAAGAATAGACCCAGCTCAACCTTGGGTAGCTTACCTTCCCCTCTGAGCCTTCTGGTTTGCGTGGACCTGGTTTTAGTGGGTAGAGACTCCAGCTCCATCCGAAGGCTAGGGCTTTATGACAAACCTCCACAGATAATAATCCCCTTTGCACCCAAGAGAAGAATCTTCCAGTATCCAATCCATGCCCTAGCCAGGACTCATTCAGGAAGTTCAAACTTTGCTCCTAATCTGGAATCAGTTCAGGGGGTTGGGGATTTAGCTTAGTGGTAGAGCGCTTGCCTAGCAAGCCCAAGGCCCTGGGTTCAGTCTCCAGCTCTGAAAAAAAAAAAAAGAAAAGAAAAGAAAAAAAAGAATCAGTTCAGACCTAAGTCCGAAATTCAGGAAGCAAGTTTCTTGACAGACATTTTCTATCAAGTCTTTTGTCTTCTCGTATATGATGTAAGACATGTACCCACCTTGGCACCAAGTAGACAATAGAAATCTGAACAGTAATGATAACCACAAAGAATATAATAATATACTAATTAATGAGTTAGGTACTTCACCAGCATACTTACATCTATAATATTAAATAATCTTGTGACAACTTCAAAGAGGGAAAATGTTTATCCTTATCTTGAAGATGAGAAACTTGAAGGCTAAAAATGCATTAAGTAGTCACCCAAAGTCATTGGAACAGTAGGATAAGTGACTGATCCTTGAACTAAAGACAACTTTCTTGACCCTGGATTCAACACATTTTATCACTGTGTTATATTTTCTCCGACTCCCACTCTGAACCAAAAGAGGTCCAGGGATGAAGTCCTGATGGAGTACTAAAAGTGACACTCTATCTTTCACTTCTTGCCCACACTTATTTCTCAGATGAGTGTCAAGGCCAATGTCAGTTCCAAAGGGATTGGCAGTGCTAAAGGACAGCCAGCCTGAAGGGGTAAGTGAGACACAGGGAACAAACTGTGCTGGGACCTTAACTGAGGAACAGTGATCTCATTTCTGAGGACCAGACAGGCTTACAACCAGAATCCCACGAGTTGGCAGCAGTGGAAGAATTCGTCATCCACCGAGGGGTCCTGCTCCTCTCCTATACGGATCCATGGCTACTGAGAAGTGTTTACTCCATCTTCTAGATCTTTTATGTTCCTGTCTGTTGCTGTGACAAATATTCTGACCACAGGCAACTTTATGGAAGGAAGCATAAATTTAACCTCCAATTCCACATCACAGTCCATCAATGAGGGCAGTCAAGGCAAGGGCTGGAAGTAAAAAGCTGAAGAAATGCCTCTTCACTATTCCACACAGCATTACTTCCAGCTCAAAAACTCACTTCACAGCCAAAGAAGTATAGCAGGAACTATGGAGGGTGCTGCTTGCTAGCTGATTCACTCAGCTAGTTTCCTTACCCCATTTAAGGCTGTCTGCCTAAGAATGGCCTAGGAATGGTACCACCCACAGTGGACTAGGGCTCCTACACCAATTAACAATCAAAGCAATATTCCATAATATGTACACGGGACAATATTATCTAGACATTACTCAATTGAGGCTTTCCGGTCAGATGATTCTAGGCTGTACCATTTTGATGGTTAAGGCTAACCAGGAATCCCACCAAGAGACACATTTTCTCAGACTCCTTTCTGCTTAGGAACATCACCACATTATAAAATGTGAACAAGAATGATAAAATTGAGTCCCCATCCCTCAGGAACCTCATTCACTACCTACACATTCTAAGTGCTCCTTCCTCCAGAATGATAATTAGGGCTTATTTCCAAGTGACATAATTAACCGTGAGCCCACATAACTCAACCACTGAGCCTGCCTCTTCCACATGAGATCCTATTTGGCTTTCTTTATATATACATTTGCATTTGTAAATACATCCCTAGAAGGCCACAGCACCAGGACTTTGATTCTTCCACTGTGGCAGCTAGCAGTACCCTAGCTAGCTAAGGCTACACCAGTTTGGGTTCTACTTAATTGCCAACAACGGTTTTCTCTCCAGCATCTCGGCCTACCCTCTGAGTACAGTCCCTAACTCTAACATCCTATGTATTTATCAAGCCCCATCTTTCCTCTCAGCACATGCCTTCCCAGTACAGACAGACCCAGGAGCCCTGAACCAGAGCCTGAGGGTCTCCTTCAACAGCATGAATGGAAGTTGTTATGCACCTGGTACCCTCACACCCAAACCAGTCCTAGGATCGTGTATCCTTTATTACATCATGTCACACACTGTCTGAAGTCAGATGTTCAAACTCTCTCTCCTGATCTCCTCCCTCCCTCAGAGGGCTTGACCAACTCCCCTCTCCTCATCTCCTGATACCTGATTTCACTCCTGCCTTCCTACTAATTTTATCTCAACCTCTGAAAAGGTTTTATTTTATCTTTTCAATCTCTTATGCAAGTGTTTTCTGCATGTGGAAGTGTGCATAGGACTGCAGGTACCTAGGGAGGCTAGAAGAGGGCATCAGGTGTCCTGGAGCTGGAGTTAAACACTTATGAAAAGCTCAACATGGGTGTGGGCACACAACTCTGGTAGCAAGCTCTTTTAACTGCTGAGTCATATCTCTCCAGCCCCTTACCTCACATTTTTTTATACAAACACACAGCATTTGTCTAACACTGCCGTAAACACCATATAAACAAACTTTCTTTTCTACTTTTTTTATTAGATATTTTATGTATTTACATTATCCCCTTTCCTGGTTCCCCCTCTCCTACTCCTCGTACCCCTGCCTCTATGACGATGCTGTCCCTCCCACCCACCCACTCCCACCTCAACACCCCAGCATTTCCCTATACTGGGGAAACAAGCCTTCACAGGACCAAGGGCTTCTCCTCTTGTTGATGCCACACAATGCCATCCTCTGCTACATATGTGGCAGGAGCCATGGGTCCTTCCATGTGTACTCTTTGGTTAGTGGTTAAGTCCCTGGGAGCTCTGGGGGTCTGGTTGGTTGATATTGTTCTTCCTATGGGGTTGCAAACCTCTTCAGTTCCTTCAGTCCTTTCTCTAACTCCTCCATTGTGGTCCCCGTGCTCAGTCTGAGGGTTAGCTGCAAGCATCCTCATCTGTATCAGTAGGGCTCTGGCAGAACCTCTCAGGAAACATCCATATCAGGCTCCTGTAGCAAGCACTTCTTGGCATCGGCAATAGAGACTGGGTTTGATGACTGCATATGGGCTGGATCCCCAGATGGGGCAGTCTCTGGGTAGCCTTTCCTTCAGTCTCTGCTCCACTCTTTGTCCCTGTATTTCCTCCCGTGAGTATTTTGTTCCCCCTTCTTAATCTTTATACCACAAGTAGGTACCGTTCTCTCCATTATACAGATCAGGAATATGAAACCCAATTTAGTATCTGATACTTAAATGTCTGATACTTAGTAAGTACCAGAGGTAAGAGTTGGTCCCACATCCTGTACCTGTAATCACCATTGCACATAACTGCGTTACTCCTTCTGCTTTATTTCTAAGTTCTATGAGAACACAATAGGACTTTTTCTTCCTGTTTAGACATATTGGTACCAAGGTTAGAGAACACTTTATACATACATATATATATATATATATATATATATATATATATATATATCAGTCTATATGCCCAGAAATAAGGCCCTGCCTGCTTCCTCTCTTTTCTGCTGAATAGAGTGTGGGTATACAAGCAATGCACCTTGGGACAAATTTGGGTAAACGTCTTAGAGTTTGCTATTGCCACAACTGAATAGCATAGACTGTGTACTGTATAAAGAAAAGGTTTTGTTTCCAAGCCGGAGGACATGCCATCAGCCTGTGGGAAGGGTCATTCTGCTGAATGGTAACGGGGTAGAAGGTATCACATGTCAAGACTGAGCAAGCCTGTGAAAAAGAGTTTCTTCATCTCACAGAACTCCTGAGATAACCCATTAGCATGTGGAATAATTATTCCATTTGTCGTGACCAATCACATCTTAAAAGTCCTATCCGAAAAGTTTAGAACAGAGGCAGAAGGAACACCCATTCAGAGCCTGCCCCACATGTGGCCCATACATATACCGCCACCAAACTAGATAAGATGGATGAAGCAAAGAAGGGCAGGCCGACAGGAACCTGAGAGACACAGCCAGAATACAGCAAATACATAGGCGAATGCCAGCAGCAAACCACTGAACTGAGAACGGGACCCCGTTGAAGGAATCTTAGAAAGGACTGAAAGAGCTTGAAGGGGCTCGAGACCCCATATGAACAACAATGCCAAGCAACCAGAGCTTCCAGGGACTAAGCCACTACCCAAAGACTATGCATGGACTGACCCTGGGCTCCAACCTCATAGGTAGCAATGAATAGCCCAGTAAGAGCACCAGTGGAAGGGGAAGCCCTTGGTCCTGCCAAGACTGAACCCTCAGTGAATGTGATTGTTGGGGAGAGGGCGGCAATGGGGGGAGGATGGGGAGGGGAACACCCATAAAGAAAGGGGAGGGGGATGTTTGCCCGGAAACCGGAAAAGGGAATAACACTCTAAATGTAAATAAGAAATACTCAAGTTAATAAAAAAAAAAGAAATACTCAAGTTAATAAAGATGAAGGAAAAAAGAAAAAAAGAAAAAGAAAATTAACACTAAAAAAAAAGGATGAGGATTGAACTGAGTTTGTATTGTAATGAGGAACTGAGCACAATTTTACAAGAATCATGATATAATTATCAATTAATAAATTATTGGAAATAAAAAAATAAATAAATAAAAGTCCCATCCGGGCCCACCCCTTCATCCTTCACAGCAGGAGTTCCATTTTAATGCCAGTCTGGGTGGTGTTTGACCAGCAAACCACAGCCAAAGCAAGCAGCAGAAAACCCCAGGGCCTCTTAGGATCCAGAGCTACACACTGGGTCTGATGCCTACACTAGTCCTGGGCTCAGACAGAGACACCGCTCCTCTGGTCTCAGTCACCAGATTTGGGTTTTGAAAAGTCTCTGCAACACAGAGCCACACGGGCACTTTATCTCCATGTCTTCCAAACTGTGAGAGGCTGTCTGCTACTGTGAGACTGATTTGGATTTATGATATGTTTTATGAAATACAGAATAAAAATTTCAGAGGTTGCACCAAGGTACTTGTGTATCTCTCATCTCCCTACCTATTCTTCTATCCATCATTTAGCAACCCATCCATCCCTATACAGATGTACCTACACAAACTGTGTGTCTCCTGAGTCTCGATAGAAAAAGCATTTCTTAGTAACAGCTTCAGTCAACAAAATAATTTAGAAGTTGACATGTTATCAATACACTTTTTACCATGAGTATACAAAAAGTCAAGTCCTTTTGATTGGGATTTTCCTCCTTTGTCTAAGATCGTGCCTTTCCCCAAGTCTTTTCCATGAATGCTAAAGATACTCTTCTTTATTAAATCAGCCATGAATTCTCTTTTTTTTCCCAAATGACCTCAAAGCTTTTAACAATTTTAAAGTCTATTTCTGTTTATAATTCATAAGACTTGGTTTATTTTTTTCCTTTCTTCTCGGTAAAGTGTGTTTAAGTTTCATTGCTCTAGGTAAAAATGGTCCTGTTTATATTGCAGGATATTAGCTTATGCCTGTAGTTCTTATCTGTGAGCCTCGTAAATACAACCAAGTCCATCAGTGCACACTCCAGGACGGTCAAGGCAGAAATTCAGAGCTTGACTCACATATCACATAAGAATATGATGCCAGGAATAAATCACATATGAGCTAGGATTAGATACTAAAAATTTCATTAATGATATGCCCGTATATATAAGACTATGGACAGAAGAGAGAGAAGGAGGAAGAGTAGAAAACAAAGAGTGAGATGGGGGAGGGGTGAATGGAAGGAAGGAGCTGCTTCCGAGTGGCAAAGGGTGACTGATTTTTTAATTTTATCTTTTCTTATTAATTTTTAAGGTTCATTTAGTGCAACAAATATTTATTGAGCCACTACAGCAGAGCAAGCTGATGGTAGAAGATTGTATAAAGAGGCCCCCTTTCTCAAAGACCTTATGGTTTAATTACTAGAAAGTTGTTTATTGGCAATAAATGCAAGGGAGAATCAAATCTAAAATGATCCAAGTTTTTAATGGGGATTAACTCATCAACAAGCTTGACCTTTACTGAGGCGAAGTCTCAGTACTGCAATCCCTTCCCATGGTGGGAGTACTGGCTCTGGGCATGGCGATTCTCCTGCCCTCCGGGCAGGGGGAACTGGGAAAGGCTTGCTGTAAGCTCTTTCGCTCCAGAAGTCAAGCTAAGGAAGGTGATGAAATCATGGTGTGCTAAGGTTGCTGCCACAGGACTGTGGAAACTCGAGGCCTGGCTCCTAAGGAGTCCCAGACTCACGCCTACATCTGGGTCACCTCTCTCCTAACCAGCTGCAAGGTTGGCCTTGGAGGTAAAGATGTAAAGACGGCTGTCCTTCAATTAGCCAAGGACCCAATTACATCTTTCTGGAAGTGCAAATTCTATGGTGTTCCCTTCCAACCCGTTACATCATGGCAGTGGCTTCCCGTTACTCTTGGCAGAAGGAGGAAACCCTCAGGAGTTCCTGCAATGTCTTGCACTGATGCTGTCTGCTTGTCTCAGGACTCTTCCTGTCTTCTGGGAGACAACAGCATACTCCATGAATCCTTTCCTCTTATGTCTTCCAACATGCATTTTCCCTTAACTAGAATAATCTTCCAACCCTGCCTTCATTTCTTTATAAAAGCATTCAATTTCCAAAGCAAAACACAAACAGCATTCCCTTGGATGGGTGTTCCTTTACATCCTGGACCAGGATATATAACTGTCTATTAATTACTCCAATCGCACCTACACTATTTAGTCTTATCCATACAACTATAACACAGCATAGTGTAATTCACTTGATTAACATCTGCCCCTCCCATGACGGCATAAATGGTGTCTTTACATTCCCTTCTCTCATCTTCTTCGTTTCATTGATTACTTTAGAGCCTAGAGTTATGTGAGGCACCAAGTAGATCTTTAATTCGGTTGCTGGATGAGCCACAAGAACTCTGGGGCCCACATTTGCAATAGTGTAGCCCAGTAGAACAGGCTTTCCAAGGTTCCACTGGGGGAGGAAAGCTGAATGGAACCGAAAGGTGAGTACATAGGGTTATATGAGTAGATTTTTTTTAAAACTCCAGATGCTATATATTTATCATAGCAATAGATACCAAGTATCGCTGTGCAAAGGTTATGCACTTTCAAAACTTCTTTTAATCTCCCAAACTGCCCTAGAAGTTTAGTTCTCTTATCTCTGTCTTACAAACAGGGGAGTAGGAGCCAGGGTAGATTAGGTGTCTTGCCCAGGGCTCCTCCATTGCTCTGTGATAGAGCAAAGGCTTACTTGGTCAGTGGTCAGGGTCATGCACCCTCTTAATAGAAAGAACTGCATCTGGGATGAGCACAGGCAGACAGACAAATTTTTTCACAGTGTCCTTAGGTAGAATAAAAAACCTACATGGACTTTGCAACCTGCTTCCCACCAGGTGGCAAAGGCCTGGGGTACATTCCCTAGTGTGCTTCCTTCCTCCTCGATTCCCTTTGAAGTTACGGAAGACAGCACCTGGGGGCTACAGAGAATCACAAAGTGTTTGTGAGCCCATCCAACGTCCGTGGCATCTACATTTTTAATTTAAGAATCCAGAATCACTTCTATCTCTACTTACTCCCCGCTTAATAAGATAGGGCGATGTAATTTTCTAATTCAATGATAGAAATTAAGCTCTCCTTATGTAAAGTAGGTCAAAAGTAACTGTTTAATTATTTAAGAAATATTCGAAGAGGCAAACATCAAAAGAAACTCAAATTGTAACACAAAGAAAGAAGGGGGAAAAAAATCTTTGGAATCAGCGAGTTTTGTAAAGTACACAAGATGGCCCCAGACGCAGGCACAAGCTCCACTCTTGGCTTTCTCTATTAACAACAAAAAGTGCACGTTTATTGGTAACAAAGTCAACTCAACACGGCAAAAGCATCCCCTTATCAAATTAGCACTATAGGAGCTGGCTAATACTGTGGGGTTTTGATGTAGAAAAAGAGAGAATTAATTAGAAGTCTGGGAATTACAGGAAGGGCAGTGGCCAATCGCATCTCCTCTGCTTTAAACATAGTTGGCGGTAATGACCACTCCTTGGACTTCTGCAACACAGCAATCGACTTCATGCACTTTCTCCCACTGTGTGCTACTTCCCTGTATTCTGTATTAGTTTGTCACTGTGAAATCCCCTGTTCTGTGTCTTCCCTTTTATAACCCATGAAATTTCTCTAGCCCTTAGAAAACCCACCCCTACCAGAAGAGCCAACGGCCATTGACGAGTACTAGAAAGAGAATCCATTTTCTTTAAGGGTGTGGCCCCTGGTGGATCAACCACATATCAGCAGCTGGTCCCACAGCCTAGAGCATATAGGTAGCTCAAATTGGACGTGATTAGTTCAAAGAAAAAGGATACAAACTCGGGTGGATAGAGGAGGCTGAGCGGATCTTGGCAGAGATGGTGGAGGGAAGTAAATATGACCAAATGCATTGTATGACATTCTTAAAGAATTACCAGATTATTTTTTTTAAGAGCACAAACAGAACAGCTCTCAAAGTTTGGACCCAGACAGCTACAGCCTGTCCAACGAAAGAAAAACAGCACACAACATTATGAGAACTCAAGGAAACTAAGGACAGCTTCCCAGAAGACATCCTCTCTAAGATTGGGTCCCAAGGTTGGATTAGAATTTACAGTAGGAAAAAGATGTATTTCTGACAATGCGGGTGCTGTGGAAGGCACTGAAATGACTATGATAGGCACAGTTAGGAAGTTAAGGGGTAGAATGGCAGGATCTCCTCAGGCTGACTGACTCTATTCCAGGCAACAGCACTCTAGGCCTTGCTTTTGTCTGGTAAGCCAATGTTATAAAGAACTGTCATTCATTGGTCTTCAACACATGAAGTCTAAAAGCATTTATGACTTAGTGAACAGGGGAACTGGTTAGGAATGTCTGCCATGAGCACAGTAGAAGAAAAAATAAGGTTCTTTGGATGGTTTGACTGAGAATGTCTCCCATAGGTTTCATGTCTGAATGCTTGGTTCTCACTAAGTAGAATTGTTTTGAAGGATATGATGGGGTAGCCTTATTGACGTTGGTGTGTCATTGGGGGTGAGCTTTTGAGGTTCTAAAAACCTCTGCCAGGCACAGCATCAGTCTCTCTCTCTCTCTCTCTCTCTCTCTCTCTCTCTCTCTCTCTCTCTCTCTCTCTCTCTCTCCCCCTCCCTCCCTCCCTCCCTCCCTCCTACTCCCCCTCCCTTTCCCAACCTCCTCTCCCTACAACTTTTGGATCAGATATGAGCTCTCAGCTACTGATCCAGCACCATGCCTGCACACTGCCACGTTCCCTGCCACAATGGTCATGGACTAATTCTCTGAAACTGCAAGCAAGCCACCAGTTAAATGTTTCCTCTTGGAAGTTGTCTTGGGCATGATGTTTCATTAAAGCAATCGTAACCCTGGTAAAGACAGTCCTGTTTCTCTGTTGTAAGCTTTGCCTTTAGGAACTGTTAAGCAAGCTCAAATTTTGGATCAGTGAAGGTGAAGATCATACACGCACCTTGGGAAGTTATGGGATTATAGCCCTGACATTAATCCATTCAGCTAGACTGGCATCTGACGTCCCTGCCATGAATTGCCTGTGCATCAGAACCAGATGCAAGCTCTAATGATCTGGTGACCTGAGGAAAAGAGTACTTACCTCCCTCAGCCTCAGCCTTTACATGTGTAAAATACACACACACACACACACACACACACACACACACACACACACACACACAGAGCAAGAGAGCTATTGAACAGGGGAATAGAAATAGGATAACATCAATTCCCATTCCCAGAAGGGAGGAGAAATCCTATGCACTTCTTCCTCTCCCAAGAGCTGTTGGAACAAGCATAGACACCTGGCAATGCAGCTACTTGAAGAAAGAGACAGCCCTTCCTCACAGCTCATCCATAGCCTCATCAGGTATCGGGAGGCCACGCCTATCAACACGCAGATGGTCTCTCATGACAGGAAGACTTCAGTGTGTAGAAATATTGTAGAAGGAAGGGCTCTTCTTGGTCCTGAGCATCACACTGATCTCTGGACTTGGACAATTTTAGGTCCCTTTTCCTTTGTCTATCTTACTGAGTATTTTGGAGCTGAAATCTCCCCCCACTCCCCACCCCCCACCCCCTACCTCTGGGGTATCCTGATAAACACTTCCCATTCACTGTCTCAATTAAATCTCACAGCATTTCCATGAGGTACACACAATTATGATCACAATGCATAGGCATGGTGACAATAGTCTAAGGATAAAAATCTATCCCCAAGATCACAGGTATCATACTCTTCTGGTCTCCGAGCCTGGTCTTCCAGTCACCCCCAGGAGCCTCTTTCACTGGTATCAGTAAGCAGAAAAATCTAAAGGAATGAGTAATTACATGGATCAGAGCAATAAACCAGAACTTCATTTTTAAAGTTTGATATTAATTCAAGTTATCATCCAATTGCATCATGCAGTTTATACATAGGTATGCAGTGGTGACATATACCTGTAACTTGGGAACTTGGGACAGAAAAATTGTTGAAAATTCAGCAGGCTCAGGGCCAGCTTACGTGGAGAGTTCAAGACCAGAAAAGAAGGGAATTTTAAAATTTTATGGCTAAACATGTGTTGTTGAAAATATCACTTAAAAATCAATAAGAAATATATTGGTTTACTTGAAACTGAAAGTCACATACCTTTTATCTTTATACATTCAGCTTCTGCTTATTTGTTATAACACCAGATGATACTGGCTAAATTTACCAATATAAAATACAAAGGTGGACGTACTGTCCTGGGCAGTTGACGAAAAGATTAGGAGAGGAAGACAGTGAGCAGGACAGTGAGACCCACACCTCTGCTCTACCCCCACTGAGACTGAAGGCTAAATAGCAGAGGATCCCAGGACACTGGATTCTGCCCCATATGTACCTTGATTCACTGTAAAACTGAGCAGATCTCTTCTGTTCCTCAAGAATATGTGTGAATCGTCAGCATCTCAGAAGCCCTGGCAGCTCCTGATTCTTAGACTGTGTGGTGAGTTAGGTAGCCATTTACCTTGGAAATACTGAGCTCTGGGCCTTGGTTTCCCATACATGGTGGTCTATCCAGACACACACACACACACACACACACAGAGGCACTCATGCATGCTCATGCAGGCACGAACACATACACAATGGAGGTGAATGTAACTCGTGGGAGAAAGTTACTGCTATGGTCTGAATGTGAAATATCCTCCCTAGATCCATGCACTTAAGGCAACGGTGTCCAGCTGCTAGTGCTATTGGACAGCTGTGGCATCTTTAAACCACAGGGACAAACATGACAGAGGCAGATCACTGGAGAGCCTTGAAGATATACCCACTCTATTTCCAGCCTAGCTCTCTGGTTCCTGACTCACAAAGATATGAAGAGCAATGACCTCATGTTCCTACCACAGCTGGGGAAGGCATCCAAGCTGCAGTGCCTTCCCTGCCACAATAACAATGGAAACTATGAGCCAAAATGACTCTCTTCCTCATTTAAGTTGCTTTTGTCAGGTGTCGTATTAATAATTTGTCTCATAGCTTTGGGAAAATACCTGATAACAGTGATTTAAGAAATGATGGGTTTATTTTGGCTTACTGTTTTAAGGGATACAGTCCACCATGGCAGGGAAGCCATGGCTGCGGGAGCAGTGGGCAGATGGTTACATTGTTTCCATGACTGAAAGAGAGTGGCGAATACCAGTGTTCAGCTTGCTTGCTTGCTTGCTTTCATTCAATCTAGAGTCCTATCCAATGTGATAGTAACACCCATAGTCAATGTGGATCTGGCAATTTCAATTTCACTTAATCTAATCTTGATAAACTCTGTCAGACATGCTCATAGGCTCACCCATTCAGTGATTCTGGATCCTGTCAGGTTAACAATCGACTAGCCACCACAAGTATTTTATCACAGTGATGAGAAAGTAAGCAATATGTAAGCCACATAGGTTAATGTCCCCTCTTCTTGACACTTCTCTACCATGGTCAGTCTGCAGAAAGCTCTTCCTGTGGGGAAAATGGTGTCTGATCTGCTGGTTATTCACTCTTCATCATAGCACAGGAATTTTGCCTTTCTTTGCTCATTTTTCTTGTCCTGGTCTGTACCTCCTAAGTCAGCAGCAAGGGCCTGGTATAGAGAAAGTCTTATTTTGTCCAATATGATTCTTCATGTATAAGCTCAAGGCTCTCCTCAATAGCTGGCCCTAATAATGTCAACCTTAATTTCTAGTCCCATGCTTCCTGCACCCTCCTAGGAATAAAGAGTTGAGGTCTTTGTCTTTGGTTCCCAAGATGTAGGGCCTGAATTTCATCCTACTGAAGCTTCATTACCTCTGGGCACAGATGTTGACATCACCCTGAGGAGTTAGCACAGGTTGAAGTCATAACAAGAGCAGACAGCTTACCACAAAGAAGGCTGCCAAGTCCAAAGGGTCAAAGAAAGGCAAAACAGTCATTGTATCCCCACAGGCCTCCCTACCCCTGAGTACATTCCCAAGCCTCTCCTATTCCTGCTGCCTCTGGTCTCAGGATCTTCACAAAGGGCCCCAGATGCCACCCGTGCAAATATCTTTGAGCCACAATTCAGATTCTCTCGGTCATCTGACAGACTGATTGTTCTAAATAGATTCACTCTTCCTCACAGAAGATGGGTCTCCCACATACATTTCCACAAAAGCATATAAATGATCTCATGGAGAAGGCTGAGCTCAAGTTTCCACATCTGGTGGTGTCCAAAGTAGGAACAAGAATCAGGTGCTGTGCCTCTCAGAGACCCGGGAGTTGCTGCCTGATGTGGGAGTTGTCTAAGGGCATGCATGGGGACTCTTCAGGGTCAGAGACCAGAATTCATCTGGGTCGAGAGTGGTCTAACCTCAGACAGCATGAAGGTAGAAGAGACACTACCTGAAGAAAGGAAGGGAACGAGAAGAAAGGGTAAGTGGTGTGCAAGTAGACACCATACTTGTATGTAGAAAGGCTTCAGAGTGAGATCCAGGTAGTAGCATGCACTACAATTAGTGCGTGCCAATGAGAAAACAGCCAGCTGCATGTACCTTTGTAGCTTCAGGATTTTGAACAACTTCGCTTCAGGCTCAATGGCGTGAGAGATGCTTGCTGTGTATGATTTTCATCCACCATAAATGGGAAGTACATCTTCCCTGGACACACATAATGCTTCAATTTTTTTTAGATGATGTGACTCCATGAATCCTAGCTTTTGTCATTTACTGGTAAACAACTTGTATCTCTTCTCACTTTCTTCCCCATCTGAATAAAGGGAACTGTAACCTTCACTTTCAAAGAATACCATGAGCCTGGCTTATAGCTCAGTGGTGGAGTGCTTACCTACGATACTTCCTAGCACTGCAAACGAATGAATACTTCAGATGTTGGAAAGGTTCACCCTGACAGGCAGCACAGAGAAGCTCGGAGATGTTAGTTCCCTCCCCTCCGTCTTCAGCTCTGTTATCTGAATCCACTGCTTCCTGGTACCACAGAACCACACTCGGTGTCTTGGGATCCTGAGTTCATCCTGACCAGAAGACTGTGCTACAAAGCCCTCAAGACCCCAATGAGGGAGTTCCCACTGTCACTCCAGCTCTGCATCTTGCTTGCTGTGTGACACAGAATACATTGTCATTTCTCTCTGCCTAGGTCTGTCTCTGTTTCTCTGTCTGTCTTTGTCTCTGCCTCTGCCTCTGCCTCTCCCTCTCCCTCCCCCCCCCACACACACACAGACAAACACACACACACACACACACATACAGACAAACACACACACACACACAGACAAACACACACACACACACACACACAGAGAGAGAGAGAGAGAGAGAGAGAGAGAGAGAGAGAGAGAGAACAGAAAACAGAACATGGGCTTTCAGAAAGAGTAATGCTAAGCAGAATGTCTCATAGTCCAGGCTTTCTTCTATGATTCTTAACATTACATTAAAATCCATGGGATCTGTTAACAGAACCTCATTTCATTTCAAGCATCCAGTGGTCTTCATAGTCCATCGCCAATACAATATGCCCTTTGAGGAGAAGTTACATTCGCCTGCCTAAACCAAAAGACCAAACTAGTACCAGACCCCTTAAGGGCTCTCTGGTTGTTCATTGATCACTAACGTTAAGGGCACGAGTCAAGAAGCCAGCAAGACCAAATCATTATGAAAGCACCGCTACATCATCACGTAGCAAAGTCAGGGTTATCTTTCGTGTGATATTTAAATTAAATCACATTAAAGCAATAAGCATTATGGCAAAAATTCTCTAGCAGTGCTCTGTGTATAATGTCCTAGAACCTGTGAGGATTTCAAAGTAGAACAAGAACGGAAGTGTGGTTGAGGAGAAAGCAAGGGTAGTGGAGTTACTTATTCAAACTGAACGAGCTAAGGTTTATTATGCAAGGCATGTAAATTAGAGAGAGAGAGAAAGAGAGAGAGAACAAAAGGCAAATGTTCTGAAATGTGATGAGAATAAAAAGTTAAGATCATCTAAATGCCTTACAAGTAAGTCATCAGTCAGAATCCAACTTAAAAGTAAATAATATTCACAATGACATGTCATGACAAACAGAAATCGGCAGGGATAGACAAGTGGGGTTTTCTTAAGCAAAATTTTGCGCTAGTGTACATGAATTAAAAATAATCATTTTCCTTGTCACATTTTTATGCACGTATATTAAGTACTTTGGTTTACTCCCCCCTCCACACTCAGCCTCCTTTCTAATTTATGTAACTCCCCACCCTTGTGTCTGCTTTTTAAGATGCCACACATAGCAGGAAGCAGGGGCGACTTGTCTTTCCACTCCTGACTTATTTCACTTAACATGATGATGGTCCTCAGGTCCGTTTACCTGTTCCAAACAGCATGACGCTGCACATCAGCTCATGGCACTGGCTGAATTCATGAATGGCTGGATGCTACTCCATTGTACGAACATACCATATTTAGCTTAGCCATTCATCTGCCTGCATAGATACCCTGACCTAGCTATTGTGAACACTGTTACAGTAAACATGAGAAGACCACTTTATAAATGACAAAAGTTCAAACATAGAAAAAATGAAACGATGTGAGGAATAACCTTAAAAGTTATGTGTTCCCAGTGGAAGGGGAAGACCTTGGTCTTGCCAAGACTAAACCCCCCAGTGAACATGATTGTTGGGGGGAGGGCAGTAATGGGGGAAGGATGGGGAGGGGAACATCAATATAGAAGGGGAGGGGAAGGGGTTAGGGGGACGTTGGCCCTGAAACTGGGAAAGGGAATAACAATCTAAAAGTAAATAAGAAATACTCAAGTTAATAAAGATAAAAAAAAAGTTATGTGCTCGGTGTTTAATACAGTGTTTACATTTTTCTTTCTTCTTTTGGTTTATGTGTATCTTCTTCAATGTTCACAAGGATAAAACAAAAAAACAAAAACAAAGCAAAACATGATTTCTTTCCCGAGTAACCCTCCATGTTCCCAAATGAGATGAAATAGTTCGGGTCCCTGTATGTTTTCCAAAAGATGATCTTCTGACATCACACATCCACCCTAAGTAGACCTCATTATGTGCCCTTCGTGGAGATACAACCCAGGCAGCTTTTGAAGCTAGAAGGGGAAGAGTGTGTGCATATCTTCCTGACTCTGAGCAACGACAGTGAGCTGGGAACCTGAAATCTGCAGGGTGGCAGTATTTTATATCATGGAAATTAATCAAGTTACTGTCCCAAGCCAGGCTAGCTGCCCAGCATCTGACAAGCTGTGTTTATGCTCCTGAAAGTCTGTGCACGCCCTTCTACAATCCCTATCATCTCAGACTATGTTAAGCTTCTTTTTCCTCCACTTAGTCACAAATATTTAGAAGGTAGGACATCTCATCAGCCATTGCTACATATGCTACAGCGTCTAGCCCATGCATGGAAGGATAAACAGAACAAAGACCTAGGAAGAAGGGACTGGAGAGAAAAGGAAGAGAGGTGGAGAAAAGAAACAAGTGAGAGGGAGGAAGAACCCCTTCTCCCTTCAAGTGTAATAGAACTGGCTTTATCATTAGCTGGGATCAGCTGTGGCTCACAGTCGAAGCTTGAAGTCTTCCAAGTATCTCGAGAAGATTGGGCTTCACACCTGAGTCCCAAGAGGGCTTTAAATAGCCCTGTCAAGCTTCTAGTCAGACTAAGCAAAGAGGGGAGAACAAGGCCATCATTGGAATGACACCCCCAAGTCCAAATCAGGACAGCCAATGCAACTTCTGCTTAGGAGACTTCCTGAGGATTAATGCTTTTGGGTCTGTTTCCTCACTAAGTACATAGGAGCCCTGAGAACTCCCTCTCTGCATTGCCTGTCACCGAGCTAAGTACTTTATGGGCATAGAACTTGAAAGATTCACTCATTCAATTCTCACCCCCTTTTCAAGTGTACTGAAATTCCTCTCTGGGGTAGTTTGAATGAGAATGGCCCCCGTAGGCTTATGTATTTGAATCCTCAGTCCCCAGTTGGCAGAGCTGTTTTAGGAGAGTGTGGCCTTGTTGGAGAAAACGTGTCAGTGAGGAAGAACTTTAAGATTTCAAAATCTCACTCTATTCACAGCTAGCTCTTTCTCCTGGCTTACTATTGCTTGTGGGAGATATAAGCTCTCAGCTCTTGCTCTAGCACCATGCCTATCTACCTTCCTGCCTATCTGTCTGTCTGCTCCCATGCTATGCCATGATGGTTATAGACTCTAATCCTCTGGTGCGCTGAGCTCCAAATTAAAAGCTTTATTTCGTAAGTTTCCTTTGTCATGGCGTCTTAACACAGCAACTAAAAAGTAACTAAGACGCTCTTCAAGAGTTGTGGTACTATAATCTATTAATTACTTTGGAGTAGCGATCTATCAAAACATTATGCCCATTAAGTTCATATTCCATAATAGAAGACTCATTTTCCCCATGAATATATAAACCCAGGTCAGAGTGTCAGAGGCCAAGGAATCTGATGAAATTAAAATAAAACAGAAAACAGTAGCCCGGCTCAACTGGTTCGGCCAGTTATTTCGAGACTCACCAGACTCAGCCACTGAGTTGTTATTTCCATTGTCCATTGTCTTCTTCAAGTTCCTTCAGGTTGCATGTACCATCGTGTGTGTGTGTGTGTGTGTGTGTGTGTGTGTGTGTGTGTGTGTGTGTGTGTGTGTGTATTCTTTTAGAGGACAGAAGTGGAAACCGCTAAACCACTAACTATTGAGTGCCTACTGGATTCCCTCACTGCCTCAACAAATACTGAATGAATGAATGGTAGGCCTTGACTCAGCCCCTGGGGACTCAAACAAATGGGACAAGCTGCTAGAGTGTGCAGTTCCTTGCAGAGATGGGATGGAGAGAAGTAATAAACAAAGAAGTTAATCCCCAACTGGGATAAGCTCCCAAGCTCTGTCCAGAAAGGAAACTGGGAGTACTGGAAAGCATTACAGAGGAAGAGTGATTCCAGTCTTCCCAGGAGGAACCAGGAAAGCTTCTTCAAGGTGAAATCTTAAGCTTACATATTAACTGGAAGATATGAAAAAATGCTCACACAAGAGCAAATACAGATGTTGGGACATCATAGATCCTCTAGCTGAGGTCTCTCTCTCTCTCTCTCTCTCTCTCTCTCTCTCTCTCCTCACCTCTTCCTCGCCTCCCCCTCCCCCCTCTCTTTCCTCTCTGGCCATGCCCCCCCAGTGTCTCTGCCTGGACAGTTAGTTGATAAGCAGGCTTACCACAACCGCATCTCCGAGTGTTTTCCCTCCAGCTGCAGCCCCAAGACAACCTTGAATTATAATTTTCCTTTTATCCATGCTTGATTTCTAACATGTAGGGCAGGTCACTTGATGTGGACCTTGTTCATCCTCCACTCTTCTGAAAGCCTGTAAGAGTCAGAAATTACCATTGTGCGAAGAGGCTGTATCCCCCTGAGACCTATCATGGCTGTCTAAGGCCATGAACAGATAATCCTCCTAGTAAAGTTGTTCTGGAGGGTAATTTTGCCTCAGTTTTCTTTCTAGAAACATCTGTTCATCTTTCTTTTACAAAATTATTTCCAGAAAGGAAAAAAAATAACAGCAGAGGCAGAGACCTTAAAAACTCATCACACTCAAGGACTACAGCAGAGATCTGCGTGGCTGGAGGAGCTGAGGAAGAGGGAAGAGGGGAGATGGAGTTAGAGACTCGGAGAGTGGCAGACATGGAGAGCAAGAAGGAGAGTCTAGGCTTCAGTGCAAGCGGAGAACAGTGAAAGCAGCCAAGAGGTCTGGTCTGACTGTGACAAAAGGTGTCCTTCTGAATTATTATGTGAAGAGAGGCTAGGGACCCAGGCTATGAAATAAAAGGATAGTTGAAAAGCTACATGGGCTTTCTAGCATCCTTATATGGGAACACGAGGAAAGAGAAGGCTTAAGTTCCCACTTACTTAATCTACCATCAAATTTTTTAAGTGCTGAACCACTTGTGTAAAGGAAACCCTTGGATCGCCATGTCTTTCTCATATTCTGACTGCGAAGTGTTGGTTGAAGTACCTCACCTTTCTGAACCTCTGTGTATTCATTTATAAAGTCATTTAGTTGAATCTTCCAAAGAATCCAGTAAGTGTTATACTCCTGGGTTTCTAGGAAAGGAAAAATGACTCAGATCTGCTGGAAATAAACCTTGTAGCTCCAGACAATTATCCAGGCTGGGCCAGGCCACAGCCAAGCTTGGATGGAGCCTCAAAGGGAGCAGAGTGGAGACCCAGAAAAACCTGAGTACCTGCCTGTGCAGTACAAAGTTTCATGTCCCAGGTAGCAAACTGTCAGCTCAGGAGTGTAGCTTGTCTACCAATGACAAAGACAGCAAAGTAGAAACGAAAACAGATTAATATTTAAATATGTGTAGGGTGGGCAACATTGCTAGACTGGACTCCAAGTCATAAAAACAAAGATAGAATTTATCTCATCAAATATGCATGGTAATTCCCCCAAGTCAAAATAAAGTCATGGCTACACATTAAGACCCTGCTTCAAAAAAAAAATCCTCAAAATGATATTTGTAGTGCTCGCTTCGGCAGCACATATACTAAAATTGGAACGATACAGAGAAGATTAGCATGGCCCCTGTGCAAGGATGACACACAAATTTGTGAAGCGTTCCATATTTTAAAAAAAAAATGATATTTGTAGATACTGGAACATAAAATCATAAGCAACCTAATTAAAAAGGGGCAAAGACACAAACAGGCATTTCCCAGAAGA
This sequence comes from Rattus norvegicus, assembly GCF_021556685.1. Classification (NCBI taxonomy): domain Eukaryota; kingdom Metazoa; phylum Chordata; class Mammalia; order Rodentia; family Muridae; genus Rattus; species Rattus norvegicus. Next base: position 148,564,056 of record NC_141536.1, read on the forward strand.
ATGAGTGCCAATGCATCTTTAGGGAGATAAACAGTGTTTATGATGAGGAAAATACAAAGTATGACAGGTGTGGTAAAATCTGAAGACTTTTTTTGTCCCGTGTCTCAGTGGGCACAGCATAGCATTGCTACCCTAGAAAACAATGAATTGTGTTTTCTACTAGTGGCTATGTATATATACTCTGAAACCCAGCCATTCTACTTATAGGTATGATCAAACATGTGTATCACTGCACATGGTTCAACACATTCAAAGTCATGCTATTCACAGTGGCGAAATTTGAAAATTACTCAAAAATCCTCAGATTAGTAAAATGTTGTATATATGCAAATCCACACACATATGAACTATCCCATGTGTTCAACTTATATTTTTTTTAATTTTGTGTATGGAGGTTTGTGGTATATGCACATACACATGTGCAAATGAATGCATGAATGCACATGTATGTAGAGGTCAGAGGATGATGGGTTGGGTTTCTTCCTTTTGTGTTATCCACCTCAATTCTTTCTCCCTAAATCTGAAGCTCATTATTTTGGCTAAGCTTGCTGGCCGACGAGAAAGAAAGGGAGAGGGGAAGAAGAGAGGATAGGCTTCTTTAGTTGAAACGAAAACAAAATACAGTCCAAAACCAAATGGCAAACTTAGAGGAGACATCGTACTATTTGTTTTATGTAACAGAAAGGTAATTAACTTTTGAACATGTAATGAGAAATTTCATAACACTCAAGGGCAGGGAGAAGTATTTTAGATGAAAGAATGAGAGAACAGTACATATATGCTTAGTGGCCCTAGGAGAAGTAACTCTCATAGCACAAAGTCCTTGGCTTCCAGATGCCATTCTTAGCTAGAAGAATGAGCACATCAGTAATGAAACAAGGGAAACAGAAGGTAAACCTAGATTACTACATTGCATCACAAAAGATTCAAAGAATGACGAGGACATGCCTGGGTCCCCCAGCCTCTCTTCATATAATAACTCAGAAGGAAATCTAGACCCCCATTTAAAATGGCTTCATTGTGGAATGTTGGGAACTAGTTGAGTGTCCAAACTCTATTATATTCCAGTAAAGAAGAAGCTGTATGTGAATGATACTGTGAATATGGATGGATGGATGGATGGATGGATGGATGGATGGATGGATGGATGGATGGATGGATGGATTGGAGAGAAGAGAGAGGTCTTTCTTACTGAACATTACTAACTTGATAAAACATACCCAACATTTGATTGAGATTTAAAAAAAATAAAAATAAAACGCGAAAGGAAAAGATGAAGTTGTGTATCTTCTTGGAATCAACGTAACCATGCTTTTTCACATATATCAGAATATTCAGAGTTAGGTTTGCCATCAATTAAAAGGTTTACATATAAAAGGGGTGAGCTTAGAGATCCTGGAGATTGGGGTGAGCTTAGAGATCCTGGAAGGAATGACACTCCATACTGTGCAGATCTTGGCTTCCTACTACCCTTCACCACTACATCAATGAGAATGCCTTTTCTAAAAGTGGAAAATGTGTCAGTATATATGGAACCATTAACATTGGCCCAATAGCACAGGAATATTAACAGGGTTGCATACGAATCCAGAGCTATGATCATAATTACACATACAATCTGGGACAAATGATCTTAGCAAATGAAGGTAAGAGGAACCCATTTAAAATGGCTTCATTCGGCATTTGTGGAACTTGCACTTCATAGACTAGAAGAGGAGCTCTTAAAAGCTTTAGTGCAGAAAGCTAAGTTACACTAGGTCTGAAAATTTCCACCACTTATTAAGTGAAAAATGTTAACCTCAACATAAGAGAGGTATGTAATTTCAGCCGCTTATTGCCTCATCCCCACCAAAAGGTTCCAGCATGGTAGACTGTGGTGTATGGTATTGGCCCTAGTTCTTGACTCCTCCCTGAGTCAACACCATTTGCCTTGACTTTAAAGAGACTGAATTTGACCAACAAAATGGGGCAAAATGTGTTTGTGCCTACCCCAACCCTAAGCCGTAAAGGTCCCTACACATTTTCACTTCTTGTCATGCATGTCTGTGGAAGAACATAAAAACTGGTCTCTGTTCCCAGGATAAGGACAGTCACCACATGTAACAGAGCAGGGTGTCCCACAAAGTCCAGTGATGACCAATTTGCCTTTAATGCAAAGTCAGGTCTGGGAAGAAAGACCTAGACTGGCACTGGGTTTCTTGCATTGGCCACTTCCTGGATTTCTTAACAAATATTCCAAAGTTTCAACTTTTGCTTCTCATGAGAACATGATTTCTCATTTTTCTAATTTTTTTTAAAAATATTTAATTTGTGCCTCTAATTTAAATTGTGCTCTTGTAAAAATTAAAAGCTGGTTAGCAAAAGGTCAGGAGAAACAGCATAACAGTGACAGAAGTCGTCCTAACAGCCTCAGACTTAGTAGCTCTTGAAAGTGTCACGGAAAATTAGCTTGGACACTCAAACGAGTATATAACTCCAGTTTATTGAATGTCTGTTTTATTAAGTATCACCCTCCTTCAGATAGGCTGCTGGCATCTTCACTATTTGCAAAGCAATCAAGGTAGGTACCATTGTGTCCACTTTGTGATAGAGAAAGTTGTGATCTAGTTAAAGCAACACTCTGAAGGGTACCCGGCTGAGAAATATCAGCTCTGATGGTCAAAGACAACTCCATCTGTCAGGAATCCACCACCCAGGATGACAAGGGGGACCCCCCCCCAATCACTGCTCCAGCCAGAACTCTGCTACTCACTCTCAGAGCTTCAGGATGTGGGATGAAGTTGTATGGGGTCCTGAATGTGCAGCCCTGTTTGTCAGCCGAGCTATCGAGCTTGCGCTCCCACTTTGCACAAAGTAGAAGTAAGAGATTAAAGACAATGTCAAGGTCTTTGCTCCTTTTTCTGTTCATAGGTGGGAACCAGTCTCTCACCCTCTGAATCTGTGCTATCCTTAGGAGTTTGCTGGGCCAACAGAGTGATACAGAAATCAAGTCCAGGGCTTCTGGATGCCCCAAAGACACTACAGCAGTCCCAGCATGATCTTCTTCTTGGAACTTTACCACTTTACTCTGAGGAAGTTTAGTAAGCCAGAGAAACCCTTTTGAAGAGAACTGAGTCTGAGTCGTGACTGACAGTTCCTAGTGAACTCCCAGCACCATTATATAAGCCCTGTAAGGAAACCATCGTGAATGAAATCCACTGGCCACAGAAGAACCATCTCAGTGCACAGCATGAAGGAGACACAAAAATGATCTTCCAAGCTTTGACTTAATTGCTGATTCAGAATTATACGGAAGATTGCTCTTCCCTTAAGTTCCCAAGTGTGATGTAGTTTAGAAATAGATAACTGGAAATGGGGTGTTACTTCTCTTTTTTTTTCTTTTTTCTTCTTTTTTTTTGGATCTAGGAACTCATGCATGCTAGATGCATAGGTGTCCCCAGAGCTGCTCTCCTTGTCATTAACAAGATGAGAATGGTAAACGAGAGAGAGAGAGAGAGAGAGAGAGAGAGAGAGAGAGAGAGAGAGAATGCAGTCCCCAGTAGAAACCTTCCCTTGCTCAGACATCTGCAAGAGCAGTGTCCAGAGCCAAGGAGGGGGCTTTTTATTTATGCATTTCTTGTGTATTTATTTATTCTGTCAAAGGCATTTTCAAACTTGTCACTTTAACCCTAAGGAATTTTTCATCCATTTTGGAATTTCAATCACCGTGTCACTGAGTGGGGAAGATGATATAGGGGCAGGCCCAGCTGCTTTGAGCAGCATAAATCCCATGGCCTTGGCCTCCAGGTAAGCTAGTTCCCTGGTGACCTGCTGCCAAAAGATATTCAACCGAAGGAGGCTGGACTCTGGCCCTGAGATGGCACTCCTGTGAAAGATGCTTATCTGAATGATGGCTTGCTTCCTGTCCTTGAGTCACGATTAAAATCTAATAAAACAGACTCTTTTCAGGGTCTCTAACTTCCAGGGCAGCAAATAAAACCTAAGAGTCCACCTGGCCCTGACACCAGGCTGAGAAGCATATAGACCTTCAGAGCAGCAGCGGTGCCCAGCACTTTCGTGTGCGTTCTCAGGCACGCTCCTCCGCCTGGCTGCGGAAGGCAGCGTATGGCAAATTATGTCTCCCAAGTTCCCCAGAACTGGCTTCACTAGCCAGTTCTATCACTAGCTCTCTCCCCTTCCGGCCACTGAGTGCCACACTTTCATGGCTCCCACCGGTGCACAGTGACCTTTGTGCTCAGGTTCCCAGGTTTTGTTAGCTCTGCCTCGTTCCTTTAGAGCACGCCACATCTAAGTGAGTGACGTTACATCCCTGGCGTTCTGGCACCAAGATTCATGTAGTCACCACCATTCTAGTCTTACTGATCTTTTCACATTCACGCGCTTTAAAATTGTTATGATATCTTCGAGGCAAAGATCTCTCCTGATCTATTCGTCTTCGGCGTAGTGTAACTGGGTAGTTTCTCCTTCACACCCCCAGTCGTGAAGTCAATGGAGCTTAGACCTGAGTGGCTTAAGGCAATACTTAGTTCTGCAAAATGTCCTATTTTAGAGTGTAAGTTTCCTTCAGTCCCTAAGCAACTCCAGGTCCATTTACATGGGTGCCTAAAGGTTTGGGCCATTGATACACATGCATTTTACTTTATCATTGTTGGGTAGGGGAGGGACATTCTATTTGTTCTTTTCCCATCCATTCAGCCATCTTTCTACCATTCTCCATCTAATCCCTCGTTATCCTAATGATCTTATAGATTAAATGCTGGCATTCTTATTGAAAACATAGGGAGAGGAATTAGAACACACTTTACCACTTGCTTCAGATGTTTTCCTTGTCACAACGATCAAACACCTGACAGAAAACCTAGAGAAGAATCACTTATTCTGGACTGTAATTCCAAAACTGTCAGTCTATCCTCGTGGAGAAGGTACAGCAGCAGGACTGGCCTTTGTGGTGAGAAGAACGTGAATCTGCTAGTCCCATCATGGAGGTTGAGAGAAAGCAGGGGGCTGAGGCCAGAACCAGGGGCAGGCCCTCAAAATAGTCTGCCCACAATGATCTGCCTCCATCAACCATGCTTCTAACCTCAAAGGCTCCAAGCCTTTCCCGAAACACCAGCAGCTAGAGACCAAGTGTAACTCTGCTTTTTAAGGAACTGTGTTAAGTTGGCAAATTCTTTGGCTTTCTGAATATAGACACAAATATCTATCCTATAGGATTATTGTACAGATTTAAAATGTCAATATACAAAATTTCGGCATTTAATGGATGATAGCTAATCTGTTATTTCAGTAAGCATCTTCTCACTGGCGTCTCATCCACATTCATCAGCGTTAAAGCCTCAGTCTTTCCAAATGATCCTAGACAGTTGTCTCCGATTGTCAATAAGTGGGAGGAAATAAATCATTTACCCAGCACGGGTCTTAATTTTCTACTCTGTCAAACAGGGTTTGCCATAATAACTCATCCTTGGTAGACATTGTGTCAGAAAGCACCTGTACAGTGCTTCACATAAGACAGGGAATGCAGCTGATATGAAAGAAATAGTTTTTGCAACAGCTGCTGCTGCTGCTACAGCTGCAGACACTTGCGGTGGTGGCGGCGGTGGTGGTGGTGGAGGTGGCAGTTGTAGGAGTGGCATTGGTTATAGTAGTGGTGGTGGTAGTTGTTGTGGTAGTAGTGGTGATTATGTGGCAGTGTTTCTGGTGGTAATTATGGTGGTGGTGGTTGTAGTAGTGGCTGTTTTGACAGTGGCAATGGTGGTGGTGGTGGTGGTGGCAGTTGTAGAAGTCAATGATGGCTGCTGTAGCAGGAGTGGTGGTGCTAGCAGTGGGAGTAAGAGATGAGGATAAGCAAAACAAAGAGCAGGAGGCAGCAGTAAGAACTGATTACCAAGAAAAATCAATATCGAGTCTATATAAATCTTGAAAATTATCCGCGATGCAAACCGTCTCATCCTCATGTCTGAGTAACGGCAGACAACCCTAGAAATTTGAATACGTGAGGACAGATTACCATAAGGAACCAATTCTCAATAGGCTAGTACCACCCGTAGGGGAATCAACCCTTCGTGTGATGGCTGTCAAAATCTATCCTCCTTTGTGAAATACAACCACGGGCACAGACCCGGTGTACAGTATCATTAGACTGCATTCAACAATGTTTATCTACAGAGCACTTTGGCCTCTTTGGAGGACAGCCATCTATAAATAGCAGGTGATGATATTGTTATTAATCTGGACAACCTTTCACTGAAGCTAATTGCTACTGAGGATGATGCAACATTTATCTGGGCGTAGTCTAGGAATCAGACTGTACAGTAGCGATCCATTATGTATTCATCTCAAGGCATCTCATAAAGGGCACTGGTAATATTTTTGCCTTCAGCAAAACACAAGGGGGAAGCAATGCTACCATGTCAGAGCCCAAAGACAAGTTCCAAAGCTACCTCTCGTTCTGATCAAACTCATGACAATGAAGCCAGTTGCCTAAGATTTATTAAGTCTCACCTCTATGAGAAAAAGGAGGGTTCCCATTGCAGTGCTTAGGATGATGACATCAGATAATAAATGTTGCTTCCCATATCCACTTTGAGGCAAGAGATAATTGACCGCTAAATATTTAGCACTTGTCATGTGTCCCCATAAACCAAGCTGTCTTGTCGAGATCTCTCTTTGCCTTATCCAGCCTGGGCTTTTTTAACCAAGGGAACGGATTTAGTTTGTTCCACAGAAAGAATAGGGAGGTGTCTCAGCAGACATCTACAGGAAGGTATGCATTCGGCTCCCATGTCTTACTCATCCTTGAATCCCCACTCTTTAATTCCCCCGTTAATTATGACTCCAGTCAATGAGGAATGACTGTAGACTTTTCTGCTGCATTCTGAAGTGTAGCCAGGAGCTAGCATCCCCACCCATTCCTTACTGGCTTGGTGATTGGAGGGGAAAACAATGAGCTCACATGTTTGTGCCAAACAGTCAGTGAGAGAAGGCAGCCACAATGAGAGAACGCCCTGTGTACCCGTATTAGCCATAAAGCTACCCCAGGTAAATACTGTTGGCCCAACATCTGTGAGAATGGGTCATTCACTGGACAGGAGTACTCTTTGGGACTTAGAGAATTGCCAAAAAAAAAAAGGAGGCAGAAAGAGGAGGAGGATGAGGAGGAGGAAGATAAGGAGGAAGATGAGGAGGAGGAGGAAGATAAGGAGGAAGATGAGAAGGAGGAGGAAGGGGAAGAGGAGGAGGAAGATGAGGAGGAGGGGGAAGAGGAAGAGGAGGAGGAAGATAAGGAGGAGGAGGAGGAAGAGGAAGAGGAGGAGGAAAATGAGGAGGAGGAGGAGGAAGAGGAGGAGGAAGATGAGGAGGAGGAGGAAGATGAGGAAGAGGAGGAAGAGGAGGAGAAATGATCAGGTGGGAGAACCCCAGGGTTAGTGTTCCTTTGTGGTCAGAGTTAGTTCAAATACACTAATTAATACTGCAATCATTTGGTTCAAGCCTAGTGTGGGTGGCCCTGAACTGAAATGGAGGAACAAGCAGGACTGTTTTCCTTCCCGGAAGCTTCATAGTAATATAATAAAGAAAATCTGTTCTCTCCCCTTTTCCTGGTTCTTATCTGTCACATCTTGGTTCAGAACTTCGTACTTCCTCTGACTCCATAGCCAGTCACACAGCATCTGCCTATCTTCACTGCAGCCTGCCTACCTTTATTTCTCTTTCCAGCCACAACCAAGAGAGCCTCTCTATTTCCCATTGCTCTGACCATCGCACAGTGGGCTAACCTGGGATAAAATTCTCATCTCAGTCAATTAACAAACCTTTGCACCTACAACGTTTCTTCCCCTTTTCTAACATTTTTATAGGTTCTGAGCTTAGAACGTGAAAGTCCTTACAACCAGTCACCTGTGGACCTCACCTGTGGTCGCTGAACTATTTTTTTACCTGAATCACCTGGGTAGATTGATTAGCAAGGAGATTCAAAGGCACACATCTAATACCTTCACAATGGACCTTTTTTCAGGGTGGTTTCGGGGTATGATAGACAATGACTAATCTTCAGTACTTTGTTTTAAAATGTCCATTCCTCATGTCCCCAACAAAGCTGTTGTTTTCAATAGAGAGATTGAGAAATGTATGCAATACTTTTGGGGGCTTTGTTTGAATTTGTTCATCTAGTCAATTGATGAGGATGCTTGTGTTTCAAACAAAAGGTTCCAATTTTAGATTGAGCACACAATCATGTATCCAGTGGCTAAAGTATGCTCCCTGGAGAAGCCTACACCAGTTAGAGACCAATGAATCTAAGCATCTGTGTCACCAAAGAATTTCTACTTATTTCTTCATGTTTTGAACCCCCATCTGTCAGGGCCTTTGTTTGGGAGAAAGCTTGCATTTGCTATTGGGATTTGAGTGAGTGTGTACCTTAACAATAAAGAGCTCAGACTCTACCAAAGGGACACCATGGAACTGATCAGTCTTTAAGACTCTGGTCTACCAAGAGCCCCACTGCTCTCTTTTCTTGATGCAAGCCATTTAGACCACACCATGTAACCCATGATATTGCCCACTTACTAGAAATAAAATGGTCTGTGACATTGCCCACTCACTAGAAATAAGCCTGCGAGCCCACCCCACCCCCTTTCATTGTCTCAGACAGCAATTGAAACATCAGGATACATAAGAAGAAGCAAAGGTCAGCACGTGATGCTAAGTCTCCAGCCCATGTCTCCCCAACATACCAAAGGCCGAAGCTGCTTTCTTTCCTGTCCTTAACCACTGTGGATGGAAAAGAGATCCAAGGCAATAAAGAATGTCTGACTTACTTGGCTCTTGACCTGCATAACTTCATGTGCTTTCCAAGATTTGTCCATGGGGAAAGCAGGAATCAGAGAGGCAATGCCTTGTCCATTAAAAGCAGCCCACCGTAGAGTCAAAGCCTCCTCTCTACCTCTTGGAAGTAGATGTTCTAGGGGATGCCTGAACTCCGGTGATCGTCCATTACCCATTCTGGCCAGGTTTATGAGAACTAAAATTGAAGCATAGATCCACTGCTTATAGACCTGAAGAGGACCATATGCTTCTTTGTAATATCTAGATTTTTATCAGAATCCTTTATTTTACTTTATAATAAAAAGCTACCTTAAATCAATATGACAGTCTGTCAATAAATCAATTTAATTTTCACAAGAAAATCCATAGCACCCCTCTGGAATATAGTGCATGTCACTGAAAAAGATGTCCTCTCTCTGTTCCTTCTCCCTTAATCATTCCTACTTGTCTATAGTATATGAACAGAGATGGCGCATATCCTCAGTTCATTCAAAACCAGCAATGGGGTAATAGCCCACCCTCTAAAAAGTCTGGGCTTAGAGCTTTAAGCATGAGTGACCCTAAACAATTATGTATTAGGGCCATATAAAATGCCACTGGTTACCTCACGTACAGAAAAGACATTTCATATTGTTCATATTATTACACAATGGGCTGTGTTAAATTCTGATAAGATCTATTACTTATCCCAAGCCAGAGGGGGCTATTATATTAAAAACTGAAAGACCAGCCTGATGGCCAGTATATGAGTGAAGAAGTGATAGAATTGGCTTGGGATACAGCCATTACAAAGAACAGGGCATTCAGACAGGGCTGGCAGACCAAGGCAACAACTTTGGGTTTAACTCTGAGGTAATGGGAGCTGTGAGAAAAACTTTTCCCAGGAGTCTGAAATGAAATTTCTCCCGCCAAAAATAAATAAATAAAAGCTGAGAGAGTTGCACAATAATTCCCAGTATATCCCTACCTAGATTCTACAATTGATTATTAGATTTGCTCCGTAACTTGGGCCTATCCACTTACTATTTCACTTTTTGATGTTGGCGTGGGTTATTAATCTCCATACCACTCAGATAAATAATCATGCAACACTGGTAGTAGCAACAGTCGCTATGACACCTGCCTCCCAATTTTGCAATCTGCATATCATGGAGCTGCGTGTTTGCATGGTTTTTAAAGGTTTGAATGATATGAAGTTACGTACTCTAAAAGCATTCCTCAAGAAACATTAAAAGATTTTTAAGCATAGAATTGACTTGATAAGCTCTCCCCGCACCCCCCATCTTCTGGGCCAAATAATGGCTGTGGGGGGGAGATGAAATTGGTGAATAAAAATGGTTGAGTCAGAGCAATGAAACAATTTAGAGGGAAGGATGGTGAGATTCCCAAAGGGTGGTCCTGGGGACAGAGAGAAGACGATAGAGTCACAGTCTGATACATCAGTCACCAAGCTGAGCAAAGGGAGAAAACTCATGCATTATAACAAGGCCTTACTTCTGCATAAGGATGCTGCGGTGCTGTTACCATGGGCCATAAAGGTATACAGGGGGCTGAAAGACAAAACGCAACCCTTACACGAGGAGCTGGGGACGAGACTCCCAGAGTGGGTATCCTGTGAGGCAAGTTCTGACGGATGACTGCAGAGGCCCCACCTGGACACATGGGCACAACCCTTCCCTCACAGCCAATTCCTTCTGGAATTTTCTTCCAGTGCCCTCACCACACACAAGCTCGGTGCTTCTCTCCACACTTCAGAAGACAGAACAAAAAAGACTTTCCAGATGCAGTCATGAAGGGATTTTTTTGACAGAGCCAACACCTTTCTTTTCCCAGTCCCCTTTTCCCTTCAGACACTCCCATGTCCCACGGCTGCTGTGAGCAAAATGTGAGTTCATCCATGTTCAGGGCAGGTAATGACAGTAACAGCTAATCTCTACTGGGCTCCTACTGGCTTGTGCCAAGAACTTTTTCGTTTATGCTTCTTAGCACAGTGCCAAGCAATTGTGATATATGGGATGAGGCAATCATTTAATTGCTTTTACACAGGAGGAAACTGAGGTAAGGATGTGAAAGAGTATAGCTATCAATTTGATGCCAGAAAGAAAAAATAATAATAATGTATATTACAAAACGTATGCTACAACATCCCTTTGTCCTCTGAGCCCTGTCCTTCTTAGGATTACCCTCTGCCTAAAAGACATCCATACATTCTGTGTGCAGTCTCCGTTCGTTCCCAGGGCAGCCCCTAAAAGTCCAAACATGACCTTTAAGTTTATAAGCTTAGGACACTAAATTACTAAGCCACACTAAATAGAAACTCGCCCCATAGCCTCCACATGGGTAAGAAAGAATAAGAGAAAAGACCAGACAAGTGGCCCAGGGAGGGTACTTCCAACTTGCCCAGACTAGTGGCAGCTGGAGTCTGCAGGGGAGAGAAGCTGACACCCTGCCCCAGGGAAGAAGAGGAGGAGGACACAGCATAGATGACAATCAAAGCCAGGGTAGGGAGAGCTGGCCCTGAGCCAGAGCAGCACCTCCTGGGAGCTCAGCGCATCCCTCTGACTCAAGGTGGGGTTACTGAGGCCATGTGCCTACCAGGAAAGTACAGGAGAGAAGTTTAACAGGAGCCAAAGCTGTGTGCATATGGCAGCAACAGGTTCAGCCTGGGCCCTGGGGCCAGGAGTGCTGGCCCAGCCCAGCCATGTGTCTGCAGACCAACCCTGGCCTGGGGAGGCTTGGGGCGGGCCTGGCAGAACTCCCTTCTTCAGGGAGGAGGCTACCCAAGATAGCATCCCAGGAAACCTGAAGTGAGGATGGAGCTAGACCAGAGTAAGGTCCCTTCCCGACAGCCCCTGGGAATGGGAGTGGGGGTGGGGGTAGGGGTGTCATCCTGAAGTGGTGACGCAGCAAACATCCAAATGAGGGAGTTGAAGATTTGCTTCCTTCTACCCTCCAATCTAGAAAGATCTACAGGAATATTTTGTTTTGCTTGTTTGTTATATTGAATGAATTTAAAGTTTTCGTGGGGCAGGAGGTACCTTTTTTGGTTTTTTTGGTTTTTTTTTTTTAACGTGAAAAGATTGCAGACTCATTGGAATTTGCAAAAATAGCACAAAGACTTGCTTCCCTGTGTCCACTTCCTCTCATGGTGACTTCTTATAATATCAAGTGAAAACCAGAAGACAACATTGACAAAAACACTGAGAACTAAGATGCAATCCTTATTTGGCTTGCAAAATGTACATGAAGCTTTAAATAAAAAAGGTTTGTCCTTACAGGGCCTTGTCTCTGGGCTGACCAACCTCCCAGGACTGTGAAACAAGATTGGTGTTAGTTTGATTGGAAGTTAGAGAAAGAGCAAAGAGGGCTCAGGAAAGAAAGACAGAGGAGGGCAGCAGTCTCCCAGGGAGAGAAAGTAGGACTGTGCCATGTTGCTCAGAAGCAAAGGACCATGACCCAGAGCCTCTCGTGAACTCCCATAGCACAGGCACATACCTGGGGGTTCCTGAGATTACAGCCTTTGCTTGGTCTAGGATTTGTAGCTGAATGGTACCCACAGAAAGGTAGGTTCACACCCTGCCGCAGCCCCAAAGAAGTATAAGATCTTATTTGGGGAAAGTCTCTGTTTTTGCAGTTGGGATAAAGTCCAGTATATTGAGATGAAACCATCAAAAATTATCCACTTGAGTCTAACATCACAATAGAACTGCAGAGGAGAGACTCAGTAAAAATAAAGGCTATGTGCAAATAGGCAGACTGGAGTGATACAGCTCGTGAGAAATATAGACAGTCATAGATAGTCCCTTGAGCCTACAAGGAGCACTAATGGGCCCTCTTCTGGAGCCATCCATGTATATTGCTCTGCTCAAAACCTGGTTCCGCACTGCTGTGCTCCAGAACCATGAGAGAGCAAATTGCTACTATTGTAAGCCAAGTCTGTGCTCATTTGCCGTGACAGCCATGGAGAGCACATGTGTGACCTCGTCTGTACGGCCCTTTGCTTTTCACAAGGTGGACAGCCACTGCCACTTGTTCCTCAGGACCTCAGGACCTCAGGAAACGGAGGTTTGCTGATGCCACCTTACCGGCTCAGAAACTTAAGACACAATGCAGTCGCTTGAGTTGTCAGAGGAAGCAAAACCGAGGGGTGGTGAACGGATGACTCAAGCCCTTCTCTGGCTCGTTTCCAAGCCTGTGATCCTCAATAAGATCACTGAAGCCTGAGGAAAGGGACAGCGGATTGCTTGTTGGAGCAGGTTTTATCCTACAGCTTGGACCTCTCTATTAGGAGGGGGGAGGGGAAGGGAAGGGAAAAGGAAAGGGGAGGAGAAGGAGGAGGGAGGAGGGGAGGAGGGAGAGGAGAAGAGGGAGGAGGGGGAAGAGGAGGAGAAGGAGGAGAAGGAGGAGAAGGAGGAGGAGGAGGAGAAGGAGAAGAAGAAGAAGAAGAAGAAGAAGAAGAAGAAGAAGAAGAAGAAGAAGAAGAAGAAGAAGAAGAAGAAGAAGAAGAAGAAGAAGAAGAAGAAGAAGAAGAAGAAGAAGAAGCCGCCACCGCCACAGGATCTAGAAAAGGCATTTTTCTCTCTATGTGAAAAAAGAGGTGAGTTAAATTGGAAGGAATATATCGCCCCACAGAACAGGTCCTTTGGTAGTTTGAGCCTGTATGTTCCTGAACCAACCACAGAGTACCCATTGGTTTCTGCTGCAGGAGTGGACAGGTGCTCTCTCCAAAGTTTCATAAAGAACCATGAAAAGAAAACATTCCAAGCCAGCCAGTTCCCTCAATGCCTTTGAAGCCCAAGTCAGACCAAGCTACCTACACAGCCCTGGACTGGCCTGTTGGAACCTGTACCCTTTGTACATACTCCCTCTAGAGCCTAAAGAGGCTATTGTATTTAATTATTTATTTTTGATAACATGTGACATATATTCAACTGAAAATAAAGTTGAGCGTCCCCCTCTTGCCTTCAGAACACCCTGAGAGCAGTAACTTTGGGTTTCCTTCTAAGGGGTCCACATATAGGACTGTAGCACTAAATAAACCCGGGCTTCTCTTATACGGGTAAGAATTATGCTCTTATACATCATTTTGTATCTTTTTCTGTCTGATGTAGCTTAAGAATTTTGCCCTAAGATTGTGAATGTTTATAATAGCTTCCAGAGTATCTTTCCACATAGGCTAAATGTACATCTTTGGCTAGACCTCCACAGAGTAACCACTGGGATGTTTCTAAAACTGTCCTGCTAAAACCAGTTTGGGATTGCAAGGCTGCACACTTACTGTCACACACATGTAAAGGGCGTCCATAAGAGCAAGTCCTGGAGGAGTAATTTATGCTTCATTCAGAGCCTGCATTCTAAAAACTTTTTTAAGCTGTGAAGATGAGTTTGTGGGAATGTATCCCCCAGCCAGGAGTCAGGCCCTGTTTAGTGTGTCAGTGGTATCATGCCTCCTATCTTTGTAAGTCAGACAAGTAAAAATAAACATACGAATGTCATGAAAGATCTGGTGAGTTGTTGGAAGGGTGCATATGTGTGTGTAAAAACCACTGAGCCAAACATCTATATTTAGTATACTTAAAATCCTTCACTGAGTACATGCTAGACGTTAGTAACCTTGAAAACAAAACAATATGAAAGAAAGCATGAAGCTAAGATTGAGAGGTACTGGGATCCCCTTCCAATGTGGTCTTGAAATGTTTTGTTGAGATCTGAAGACAGAAGAGTGCTCCCACACAGGAGCCAAACACGTGGAAGAGGGCTTTAGGCACAAGGAAGAAGAGTCTAAGGACAGGGAAGGACCCTGGCTTACTTGGGGAAGTGAAAACAGCAAGCTATGGGGACCAGCCTCAGAGGAGTTAGGAAGGTTATCGGAGGCCAGATCAAACAGAGCCTATTGGGCAAGAGGTTTGAGTTCTTTTTCTCATTGAAATGGGAAGCCATTGAAGGACTGAGCACACGAGAGGCATGATACATTATAATTTCTATCTTTTGTCACACAACTGCTATAGGGAAGTGAATTTTAGGGTCCAAGAATGGAAGCTTGAAGGCAAGGTAGAGACTGCTCCATTTTTAAAAATACAGACATGGGTCCTGAGTGATGATAAAAAAATTTGTCACTTGACTTAAGCCAAGTGTACCAAATAGGTAGTGCTAGGCACCAATGTAAGCCTTAGTAGGTCTAAGCTGAGGTTATGGTCTTCTCTTAATCACATTAAGTTGTAGATGTCTCAGAAGTGGGAAACATCAAACTGGGACCAGCCTGGAGAGAACACTGAGTGAGCTGTGAAATGCCTGTCTCCATGCAGTTGCCCACGAGCCCAAACCACATCACTCATGCACAAGCATTTATGGGTAATGTCTCTGTGCAGCTATGGAGTTAGAAGCTCTCCATTTCGTGGACAAAGTCTTCTCCCCAAGCTTGACTGCAAGCTCTTTAGAGGAAGAGATTAACTAATGAGCCTCCAAAACCAGTGCTTCCCAAAGGGGGCATGCAGCTAAATTGATGGCTCTAGATAGACTTTGCTCATCAGTTCTGGGATCTCAAGGTGGAGTTCAGTGGGAGCAACCTGGGTCAAGCCATTGGCAAGGGGAGAGGAGAAAGTCCAACTGCCCACTTGGTTGGGGTCATAGGAACAGAGCCATAACTTCCAACATGTAGATAGTCAGATGCAGAAGGGGACATTGTTTAGCACCAGGACCACAACTTCATCAATCCTTGACTTTGTCTAAGAGAGCCAGTTCACATTTACAAGGAAAGCACACAGAGATGCTAAGACATCCCCATGTGCAGGGCAATAAAATGGGATGTTCTTTTCAGCTTGTGGAATAGTTTTTTGAAGATTAATAGTGGCCAATGCTTAGATTAGGGAAGGCCAAACTGTAAGCATTAAAGACACACCAGCATTAAAGAGGCCGACGCTCTTTGCCTCTAGTCAGACAACCTCCAGTATTCATTCCCATCTAAGTATCTGGACAAATATATACACAAATCATCCCAGCTCCCAAACCGCGGCGTCCCTCAGGTGTAATATTAGCATTGGGAAGGCGGAGGAAAGATTAGAAGTTCAAGGCCATCGTCTAACTCCATAGAGGGTTCCAGAATAGCCAAGACACAGGAGACCTTGTCTCTAAAAAGAAAACAAAAAAACAAAAACAAAAGCATGTTTACTGCGAATTTATCTATCATAGCAATACTAGGAGATAATTTAAATGCCATGCACCCTGTCTATGCCCCATCCCCCAACCCCCCATCCCTACCCAATGTCAGAACCAGCACAGCTAAGTCATTCACAGCACGTTACAACAGTCCTTTGAAGCTGCTACAGTGATGTAGAGTTGCAGGGGCTGATTTGTTAAGATGTGTGCGCGGTGTTGTTAAAGCCAAGATAAAGTTGTAAAATAGGATAATACGATCCCAATTTTGGCAAAAATCCAGAGAGTAATAAAGAGAGGAATCTGATACCCTCATCTATTCTGCTCGGGGTGGTTCCACCCACCCTTACAGTGGGAGGGAGAGCCTCAACCGATAAGAGAGGCTTTCGGTTTTTACTGAGTACGGGACTGTAAGGTTCGCATATTTTCTGTAAAACCGTGTTCTTTGTGAAATTAAAAGAAGCCACACATAATACAAAATAATACGTTAAAAAGTTTTGAGAGGCCTCGGGGCAAAAGGGTTAGCAGCGGTGGTTGCTGCTAACAGTTCAAGAAAAATTCAGCCTCAAAGAATATTGAAAGGTCCTCCCCACCAAGATCTATGACTATGATTCAGGTCAGAGTAGAAAGAGGGAGGAGAAGAGAGGCCTTGGCAGCCGACCTCAAGTTCAGTGGAGTCTGCAGAGTACGACTTCCAGGAATGTGTTTGCACAAGGAATTAGTGAAGGAACCTTGTCCTGAGAACTGAGAGCAAAATATGAAAAGGCTATAGGAGTCTCTCGGGAATGCTCAGGACCATCGGTCTCCTGGCACCCATAGTCTGGCTGTCACCAAGCACAAGCCTGGTACCTGGGATCTTGCCAAACAAAACCCCGGCTAGAGTGACCTGCTGGGAGCACCCACCAAAAGCAAGTGTTGGGCAAAGGCCTTAGGGAAGAAATGGAACCCAAATATGGGATTTCAAACTTAGCCTCGGTTCTGCCCCTTGTTCTCATGACTGAGTGTTGGAAAGAGATGGTAAGGACTGAGGAAGCATGGGGTGTTTGGAAGTACGGCCGTGTTCTTTGCCTCGATTCAGGGTGCCAGTGCCAAAACCGTGTTCTGTTGGAGGAGATCCACCAGCGGTCATACACTTAGGGTGTGTGCGTACGTGTCTACGTCACGCAAGAAAACTCACTTACAAAATGAAGTGTGAAGATCTATATTAGCTTTAAAATATTCATAGCAGGAGGGAGAAGCCTTTGAAACCAGAGAGGACAAAATGGACATGATTTAGGTTACCTGGGGGAGAATCACAGATTTCATCCTAGCCTTGGAGGAGGCCACAGCAATGGTGCTGCCCATGAGTCTCGCTGTAAATACCATGGAGTTATGGATGGACTGTATAGACAGGAACAGAACACTTCACATGCTGGTAATTTAGAACATATAGTGGGTGTTAACAGAAAACTTTCTGACAAAAGGCACACAAAACTGGATGCCTGGGTAACTCATTTTCAGTTTTGTTGTTGTTGTTGATGTTGTTTGTTTGTTTGTTTGTTTGATATTTGATCATTTCCATAACCAACAATTTTAAATTATAGCTTTTAAAGGCCTTTAAATCCTCTTGCTTGCTGACAAATCCTTAAAATTCTTTAACATAATGACTTCTTTTTTCCTTGCAACATTTTCTCTGACCTCTTTCTACAGACTGCTTTCCAGACGGCTCAGTCCCAGAATTACTTGGGTAGATGATTAAGTGTCTTCATCCTCGGACATCCCTCCCCCAGACTTGATGAAGTCTAATATTTAGTATCTATGAGTCTATATTGTAAGGCAATTAGGTTCTCTTGCTCTTTGCACCCGGACAGTTTCAGATGCAATGGTAAATGTGTCTCTTCTCTCAGCACCCCGGCTTCGTTTAACCTTCATCCTATAGATGGCTGTTTGATGTTGTGTTTGTCCCCTTCACTAGATTTTAAGCCCCTGGAGTTCATTCACTATTTCTAGTTCAACATAGGACCAATGACATAGGTGTCCAGTAAACATATTAAATAAATGCGTGCATGAATGAATCTCAATCATCACAGGGCTTGGGGTTCTGAAGAATGAAATTTCTGTGGTGGGCATAGTAACAGGCACACATAGTTGGCTCTCATTCAGGTATATTTGTACTACTCTGAGGAGCTCAAGCTTAGGCTCCTAGGCAGCTTTGAGTGGAGATGAGCCAGCGTTGGCCAGACAATAGGGAAAACTCAAAAGCTAGTGGAACCAGCTGGAGAAGGAATGACCCAGTAACCCAGATTATGGAGTTTGTTTTCCATGAGCCCAGAGCTCTTTCCATTAACCTTAAAGGAACCATGGCATAAGTCATAAGCTCTATGGTTCCGAAGATCAAGGACTCCTGAGGCCCAGAAGTTCAAAACCTCCCAGCAATATAGAGGAGGTTTTACAACTATGTGGTACGGGGCCAGCCAAGACCTGGATTCAACTTGTTTGGGTGTTTGTTGTGGTTGGAAGTTGTTGCTCCTTTGAGCTTCAGTGGCCACATCTGTAAACAGAGAAAAGCAATATCACCCAGCTCAAAGAGTCTGTATGTCAGGTTAAGTAGTTCATGCAGTAAACACACACAATGTTCTTCTGGGTAGCAGTGTTGTTTTGGGGTGGTGGAAAGCCAGCAGGCCTCCTCAAGGGGTCAATTCACGGAAAGAGAGTCCAGAGCACAAAGCCATTGCTCAAAGGAAGCTTGACAGAGAGACCTGGATTGTGTTGGTGAACCCCTTCAAAAAAAGGCAGCAAGAACACGTGAATAGTAAAATCCCACACATGAGGCCTCGTCTGTCGCAGCTGCGTTCTGCACAGGTCACTGTGGTAGGGTACAGTGGTAGTTCTTCCCAAGGTCTTGAAGTCCAGAGAAACAGGAGCTATGTAAACAAAGATCCGTGGGAGGACAGAATGATGCCAAAATGTGTGTCCCCAACCACAATGTGGGCTCAGCAGAATCCACTGGCTCTGTTTCTTGGAAATAGTAGCTCCCTTTGGCCAGAAGAAAACAAACTTAAGCAGGAAAGCACTTCATGATTCAGTGGGCAACCCAGGGCCCTTGAGTGGGGTCAGAAGTTGTCAGCTGTTACCTATCCTTTACACACATCTGGAGCGTGGGGAAGAAGCCTGCTGTAAGTGAGCATGGCCTGTGTCTGTGTGTCTGTCTGCCTGTCCGAATGTCTGTGTATCTGCGTGTCTGTCTGTGTGTGTCCCTGGTATCTGTGGATGTTTGCATATTTCTCTGTATATCTGCGTGTGCATACACATTCGTGTCTGTGTGTATGTCCCCTGTGTGAGTTGGAGACTTCATGTGCCTTTGTATATGATGGAGGAGTTGAGTTGCTAAGTACATTCCTCAGGAGAATGGAGGCTCATCTTCCTTTGCTTGTGTGCGTCTCACTGTAAATGTGCTTGAATAACTCGGTGCCCCTGCGTGGTGAGCAAAAAGAGAGATGGGAAGTTGATGCAGTAAGAAGCTCTGAACCAGGATGAGGAAAAGAATCTTCTGGAAGAGAGAGAAAAGGGGGGGGCCTCTGTTAAGCAGAAATATTGTAAGTTCCTGTCAGGGATGTGGCAAGGAAGTGTACCAAGAGTGGTCAGCTGTGGCCTTCAAAAATGACCTCTCTGGGCCATTCCAACCTCAGGGAATCAGGCAGGTTCCGTGGGCATACTCAGATCCACCAAGACCTCAGGGTTTCTGCTGTGGCCCTACTCAGTGAGCTGTCCCACCAACTCCTGCACATGGCGCTGAACAGTAAACGTAGTTATGAACACCTAACAACTAACTAGGGACTTCATACCTCCAAGTCTGCCCCTAAAGAAAAGTGAGTGTCTGTGAGACCCCCTAACAGTTGCTTCTCAGCAAGTCCCCTTCTGTGAGTGACACTTTGATACTTTGCATCTGCCTCTGGTACCCTCTGAACCCACCCCAGGCAGCCCAGATCTGACAAAAGAGAATATCAGACGTGTTCTGTCTATATGGGAATATAATACTGGCTGGAGGGGCCAGCCTTGGTTGGGGAAATATGGCTCCTTGAAGAGGCTGCCTCTTGAGAACAATGCCATTAGATTATCTGAGACTGGTGACAAGGCTGGTGGCAGCCAGTGGCCAGTGCAAAGACGACAAGGAGATGAAAAAGAGCATTACACAAGCCAGTACAGCTCTCCGTGGGATGCCCTCCTCCGGAAAAATGGCTCCCAAGATTCACAAAAATTAGATCAAAGAGTATTTCATTTCCACTTTGATAGTGATAGTTGTCCTGAGCTTATCTCCTAAGCTGGGATGTCCTGACACAACAGTTCATATGGTCAGTACCCTGGGCATCAATTGCTCCTGTCGTAAGGACAGATCGGTCCTGTGTTGGGACCTCTATTTCCTGTGCCACTTTCTTCCAAGACTGAGAAGGACATTATGGTCCCCACTCCCACCACAACACACATACAGAGCTTCCGAAAGTAGAGACTTCCCAGGCTTTAGTCCCACATTTAAGCATCTACATAGTAGCACATTTCAAGATAAGGGCTGCCAGATCCCATCTGGGAGTTCCCCAGGAGATTCTGTGTTGGTGGGAAAAGCTCATGACCTTCAAGGTGGTTGGTGAAGTGTTATATATCTGATGGTAAGAGGTGAATGAGTATCCAGACTCCACATACCTGATACAGGCTGAGGTGCTATTTCAAGCCCCCCAGTTGTCCTTTATCCTATCCCAACAGAAATACTATTTCCTCCTGGCTAGCCAATAGTTTGAGGACCCTGGAAAGCCCCACGTATGTCTGTCTGGGGCCCAGAGCTGAATTCAAACTGGGACTCAAGCCTTGGCAGTAAATGGCCTCGAGCTTCTATTATCCCCGAGTGTGAGCCTGTCCAGGGACCGCCTTTAGAGAGAGGCAGAAGCTAGGGACATGGTCACTTTACTCTCACTGAATACCAATTACTGTCATCAGGAAGAGAGAGAGAGAGGGAGGCTGCTGTGCCCTGCCACTGAGACCAGCAAAGGGTAGTAAGCATGAATTATGCATCACGCAAGCAACAGAGATAAGAGCGGAATGGGGGGAAAATCATAACCCTATTAATAATGGAAGTGCAGTTTGTAAACTCTCCACCAGGAATAATTTGCATTGCAATATAAACAGGGAGTACAATACAGAGCAGCCGGCAACGGCGCTTCAGTAAAATGTAAAAGGCACCATTTCAAACATTAAAAGTCATGATTAAATTATAAGAATTTGCTCAGCTGGATGTACAAGGAGAGGGCGTGTACTCGGACTCTATGTGAGCCCAGGGTCAGCCCTCTTCTACACGGCTGTCAGGAGCACGAACCAAAAAAACAAAAAACAAACGTGGTTTCTTGAAACCTTAATAGTTATGCTCTTTCGGCTTGGGTTCTGGGTGTTCGCTGTGTGGACCATTCAAAGCATTTACATGCCGCCACTTATTTGACTGGTGAAGCAACTATAAGAGGGTGCCCAAATGCCATGTTAAATAAATGAAAAAGTGAAGGGACAGAGAGGCTAAAAAGCCTGTCGTAAGCTGGCAAGTGGTAAGGTGCAAGTGTTGAGTGCAAACCCAGATAATCTAATCACTGAGCTCCGGGCTCTTCTGTCTCTTTAGTAACGAGTCAGCTACCTTCCACCTCCCTCTCTCAAACAGAGCAATTGATGGAAAGCTGGAGCCAACGTTTTCAAATAATTTGATAACACATCAAAGCCATGGTCAAGTGTCCATCGAATTATCCTGGGATGGTAGGAATGTGTTATAGGGGGAAGGAAAATAAAACCTCAGTGCCATTACATTGGCTTAGATGTTGATGAAGAAAACATTAGCATTTAGGATGGTCTTTATTACCAGGAGTGAAATAATCCCAATGTGGTTATACTTATCAAGTGGTTAAACAGACAGTTGTGGAATTGTCTCAGCTGCCAACGGGGCACTCTAAGAAAGGAGTTTGTCACAACGTGAAAAATTCAGTTATTCCTGGAGGTAAGCAAGACATGGAAGAATGAACTCATGGTGAACCTCCTGGGTAAAGCAGTACAACAAACACCCTAGGTGTGTATGCACCTCTCAGGTTACACACATTAATTTCAGTGTGTCCAGTGTGTGGGTCTTCTCTCTCCCATCGTCTACATTTTGACAGTATGGGTTACTTTTGAGTGAAAAGATTTCTATGAAGTGTGTGTGTGTGTGTGTGTGTGTGTGTGTGTGTGTGTGTGTGTGTGTGTGTGTTGAATGATAGACCAAGCATAGCACTGACTGTGGTACGCAATGACTATAAATTTAAAGGAACTACATCATCTGTTTCAGTTGTAGGCAATAACAGACACCATGTTAGATGGGATGGGAGGACCCCGCCCCCATTCCCAATTTGTCATCCACCTGTGGCTCCCACCATCCCAGGAGGACCCTCCCTTCTCCTGAGCACATCTCTTGCTAGACTATTCACATTGAGGTACCTGGAGCTACAGATTAGAACATTCTTCCACACAGAACATTCATCCCACATGCCACATCTCTTCCTACCTCAGGGTTAGCCCATTCATCTGTAGAGCCAGAACTTGGCTTACTTGCTTCAAGGAAAATAAGGTAAACAGAGGTTTTTTTCCAGATTAATGACAAAGTTGAAAAGGTTCTGTTGGATAATTCTCTACCTGCTCTCTATCCCAGGGGAGTCACCAGACTTTGTACACCACTCTCAATTCTCAATGGGAGCATACAAATGAGAATGTTTCACCAGAGCACACCAGAGACTGAGGAACACAGGCTCGGAAGGAGTTGGGGTAAACGTGAGTGTGAAACAATCCTATATGCAGAAGAACATTCAAATACATGACAAACTCGGGCCCATCTGTCCCGACAGCAGTAGAAAGAGTGAGATGGGGTCGGGCTGGCACAAGATGGCTGGAGACAGGAGACTGGTGAGCTGTGAGTGGGTGTCCATGCTCCTGGCCTTCCAGTTTGGCACAGCTAGACTCTGTTGAAGATGACCGCTGCTCCATCCAATGGTGTGTGAGACACTCCTTTGGGAGGGAAATTCTAACGGGCATGTCAGGCTTTGTCTTAGCAGATGGTAGAAGCAGGACAATTGAGATTCTCTAAAACAATGGCATCTGAGAAACAAGATGTCATAGGACTGGGCACCTAGAAGACTCTCAAACTACCAGGAGGCTGAGAGACTCTGAACCGAAATGAGGAGAGAGTTGGCAGCCAGATGCACTACCTTGTTCTCAGCACATTGTTGACATTCCTGGAATGAGAGGCAGAAATTTAATTTCACCCACCTCTCTCTCTCGTCTTCTCTCTCTCTCTCTCTCTCTCTCTCTCTCTCTCTCTCTCTCTCACACACACACACACACACACACACACACACACACACACACACACACAGGTCTCCATCCTTCC
Source organism: Rattus norvegicus (assembly GCF_021556685.1). Lineage (NCBI taxonomy): Eukaryota > Metazoa > Chordata > Mammalia > Rodentia > Muridae > Rattus > Rattus norvegicus. Next base: position 148,587,454 of record NC_141536.1, read on the forward strand.
TGCACAACCCCCAGCCAGTCCAAATGAGGGACTTGTGGGATGAAAAACGACCAAGGGGTCCAGGGTGGACACATTCCATCCGCCCCTCACAGGGCTAGACCCAAATGCCAGGGCACAGTAGCAGGCAGCAAGTACTCAGTAAATGTCTGTCACCTCCAGAAAGCAAACATCCTCTTGGGTCTGTTTGCCTGAGCCCCGCTTACCAGAAAGAACTTTTCCCTGCCATCCCTAACTCTTACCTGTTGTGAATTCATCCCACCTTTTAGCATTCAGTTTGTCTAATCCTAGACAGATACAAGAAAGGGGTGGAGGGTATATTAAAGGTTGGCCTCATTTGTTATTTAATTTCATTCAAATGCCCTCTTCCCTGGCTACCTTACAGTTAAGAGACTTAACACTTGAATTAGAGAAAAGAAAATTTGATGAGTTGCAAGGAAAGGGTGGCCATGGGGGAAATCCATTGGCCGCCCATCATACTCTAGGTACTGCGCTTTGCCTGTAATACTTCATTTATCCGTGACAGTTTCATCAGTATTAGTCTCCTGTTGCGTGACATGCGAAGAAGCTGAGAATGGCGGAACGGACATCCCTCATCGGCCAATGGTTTCTTTTCTTTCTGCTCAGTGATCAATAAGCTGGGATAGCCTAGTGTCTGGCTACTCAAAGTGTGACCTGTGGACCAGCGCTGGCATCCTACAGATATTTATTATAAACACAGACTCTCAGGTCCCACTCAAGACCCGCTGGTCCCGAACCCTCAGGTTTTAGAAGTCCTTACCGCGTCTGTGATCTGAGAGGCTCTGCTCCAGCATGGAGGCTTTCTGTCTTCAGAGTACATTTGGCTTTGCCTGGAGGTAAGAGTTTCTGACTCTTGAGGTAGATACTAGGAGGCCAAGAATTTGCACGCCAGGTATCTCTAGTCTAGAACTATCTCTAAGACTTTAAAGTATTTACATCCTCTCATGAGGGCCGGCTGAGTTTCTCCTGGGGACCAATAAGCCCTTGTGGATACAAACCTAAGAAAGAATCCCATCATATTACAATGTGGGGTACGGCATATTTGACAGCAATGGAGTCTAAACACGGAGTCTAAACCATATCTGTCAATGGATGGACTCTAATGCCACTGAGGCACTGAGAAAGGGCAGCTAAGGTGAGCCAGGGGCTGAGTTGAGAACAGTGTGAGTTGTCACAGAGAAGTCAGCTATAGACCCTTTCCCTGTCTCATGCCGAGGTGGTACTGTTTTACCCATGAGGCACTGCAGACGCAGCGCTTAAGGCTTATTTAAGATCCTCCAAAAAAAGTATGTCTTTTAAATATATGGGCCTGGTAGATTTTTGGGAAACAAGCGTACAGTAGAAATAAATGTAGTCATTAAATGCCTGCAAAAAGTATACATGGTGGCTATTGAGTGTAACCCTATGTGACGCATATGTAATTAGAGGTGCGAGTAATTGTAAAACACTTTTTGATGATGTGGGACTGGACCTTCAAAAGTTAGAGACATTATAATGCCTACAAGTCTCAGACTGTCCTAAGAGCTCTTGGCCCCAGGAGGACAGGACAGCACATAGCATTTCCTTGGCTCTTACTCTGTAAGGACAGCCCTGCTTTTCACTGCCTCTGCCTATGAAAGTTTCCCCTCTGACAGGGTCCCTGGGGCCCACGGTGGCAGGACACCCTGGGGGCCTTTCTTACAGCTGCCTTTAACATTTCCTTCTGGTTTGCATCCCCACTGTTCTGATGACTGATGTTGTTTGTCAGTCACCAGCCAGGGGTCACTGGGAACGTTTGCCCAGGTGCTTGTCACAACCCAGGTATGGCCATGGGTGCTGACACCCTGTCACATCATCACCACAACTTGATCTTATTGCCCTTTACTTGTGCTGCCCAAAGACACATCAGGAGCCATCGGAGGCTGAGAAGGGACTGGTCCCTGGAGCTCAGGTTCACTTGCCTGTACGTCAGCAGGAAGGTTACCCCGGGAAAGCAGGGCTAGGCATCTGTAAAACACTGAAAGCCGTGGTTATTGTGACACTGAGGATGACTGAGATGTGAGAGGATTGCAGGGAAAGGTGTTTGTCCAGGAAGGGGTCCAGAGCCACACAGACAGACCCCTTTCAGAAACTCACTGTAAGGAAACAGTGAAGTACACAGATGGATTGAATGGGCATTTTGAAAATGAGAAATGTCATCATTTAAGTGTCTAAGCCTCTACCGCATCAACGGAAACTCAGAAGAGTAACCTTTAGAATGTTCCACAAATATTAAGTGCTCTGCACAGATCTGTTCCAAAGTAAAGGTTCGACCATCACCGTTAAGGTTATTTTTGTTTAATTTTACTTTTTACACTTATTTATTTCAGGCATGTGATGTGTGCCTGTGCACATATGGGCTACAAGATACCCATGAAGGTGAGAAGGCAGCATGCCGGAGTTAACTTTCTCCCTCCTCCACATTCTGGGATTCTGGGATTTGAACTCAAGTCCTCAGGCTTGGCAGCAAGCACCCTTGTCTGCTGAGCCCCACTGCTCACTATCTTCACAGATACAGTGCTGTCACATAAATAGAAGTGCATGCACCCAATGAGTACAGATTTGCACATCAATCTGAAGCTGGTTTCTTTCCAGAGAGATTTGTTTGATGAGAAGGTAAAACTTATGGTTTAACTCTGAATTGTATGTATGTCTGCTTCCATATAAAATATGTGCATTTCCTTATACAAACTTCAGGTTTGTAAAGAGCCAGTTATGATCGCGCTCACTGTTGGAGATGGGAAAAATCTCCAAGGTTCTGTTTTGTTCACTTTGCCATGCTGCCCAGACTGGCCTTGAACTCACAGTTTTCCTGCCTTGGCTTCCTGAATTCTAAGAGCCAAGGCATATGCTTTCCTCTGCGGAGGACAATCTTACCTGAGCACAGGAGAAGCTCAGCAGCCCGCTAGAACTAGGGGACCTGTTTCTTCCTGAGTAGGGATGTTGCCTATTGAAGAATGCCTCCTGGTTGTCTAGTAGTGTGCGCGCGCGCGTGTGTGTGTGTGTGTGTGTGTGTGTGTGTGCGCGCGCGCGTGCGTGCGCACACACACATGTGCATTCATGCGTACATCTGTGTGTGTCTGCCTTTGTGTGTCTGTGTGTGGTGTCTGTGTCTGTCTGTATCTCTGTATGTGTGTATCTATGTCTGTGTCTCTGTGTGTATTTATGTCTGTATCTGTGTGTGTGTGTATCCATGTGTGTATCTATGTCTCTCTCTCTCTTTCTCTCTCTCTCTCTCTCTCTGTGTGTGTGTATGTGTTTTCCTGCTGCACATTTTAGAGTTTTCTCCAATATCCTATAGCTCATACAAAATGCAGATTCAAAACCCAGATGTCCAATCTTAACCCTGTGGGAGGTAGGAAGGCAGACATCCTCAACTCTGAAAATGACAAGCCCAACAAGAGATTCGTGAGCAGTGTATGAGAAACTTGGTCATTTCAAGGATTGGGAGCTTATTTTGTTCCGTTTAAAATGCTCTACTCGGGATCTTACACATAGAAAGTCCAACAAATGTTTGTTGAATGAATAAATGAATCAGTCGGTCAAGCCCTCCAAATATTCTACCAACTTACCCTGAATATGAGTCCCCCAAATGTTTACTGATATCAGTGGAAGTTCATGTTCAAGGACACACAGAGGCAAAGAAGCCACTCGGCAGGGCCCTTGCCTGTGTAGACTCCAGGATTCTGCTGATCCACAGCATGAGAATGTGGCTACATCTCAGCTCGTCTGTAAGACAGTGAATGGAATCACAAAGCCAGGAGCAGAACTGTTACCACCTAGCAAGTCCGAATGATTCTGCGGCTGAGCCATACACAATGGACTCAGGATAAGGTGACCCATTCCAGCTGCTTCCGGCACTCAGAGGTGCTGATGACCATGAATCTTGGGTGTCTGACTCCATTTTGGGGGCCAGAAAGGACAAGAATTCTCCTTTTTCTTCCTCCTCCTCAGCCCAAACATTAGCAGATCTCAGTTGAAGAGGGAACCCAACTAAATACAGTGTGCGCTCATACAGCCCACACATGTAAGGGTTAAAGCCACAGATTTTTCTTCCCCTAGGTTGTAGGCACCTCTGATTCACCAGCTATGAATGGCTGGACCAGTTTAGCTTGTTTATACACAAACGCAAAAGCCATTAGGAAACCTGGCTCTAACAGTTTTGATTTTGTCCTTGGTATCCATGTCCTAAAAGGCTCTCCCTTTCTTATTCAGAATTTCAAAATCGTGCAACAAATACAACTTACAGAGAAGGTAGGGGAAATAATAACGCCAGGGCCAAAAAGGGAAACGGGGAGAAAGACAATATTTTTCAAATATTTTCCCAACTGTCATTTTAATAATAGCCTAACAACAAAGTATGCTAATTTTTCTCCACAGATACCTGTGAATGCAAATGTAAAACAAATAGTAATTAATGTCTCAGTGTGAAAATCAGGCAATATGTATTAATTCTGTTTCAGCCCTGAGATTATGCACATTTAAAATCATGGCCTGAGCTCACACGCAACAGTGTCTGTCAAGAAGAAAAGATGACAAGAGAGGGAGTCTGAGGTTAGCGGAGTCTGCATAGCCGTTCTAAAAAGACCTGGCCCAGCTTCGCAAAAAATATTTGCAAGCTACGTATGCTTTGAGAACCACGACCAACCCTTTTTACGTGTGTGTATATATGTGTATAGTCTGTGTGTGTGTGTGTGTGTGTGTCTGTGTGCTCGCGTGTGTGTAGGTCTGAAGTCCATACCAAGTGTCTTCCGCCATCTTTCTTTACCTCACTTTTTGAGGTAAGGTATCTCACTGAACCTGGAGCACACAGATGCAGCGAGCCTGGCTGGGCAGTGGGCTCCAGGGATCCTCGTGTCTCTACCTCCACAGCATTGGAATTAAAAACAGCCGGGTCCTCACGCCTACATGGAAAGAGTTTCACCAACTAAGCCATCTTCCTGGCTCAAACCTAAAATCACTCCTAATGATACGTCTTCATTCTGAAGCTAGGTAACAAGGCTACCAGGTATGACTGAACCCCAGATCCCAGACAAAGACTCTAAAGTTTTGTTGGTTCAAAGAGCAGATGTCTTCTAGAACATTCCATTAACTTTCTGAAGTTATCCTTCCTGAACCCAGCCGGGAATGTTCTACTTCAGCTTAAAAGCTGTCATCTGACTGCAAATTCATGGTGCAAGGAATTGGAAGAGATCCGGGAAGGGTATGAAGTGATAACTAGGGTCATATAAGAAAAACTGGAAGCTGTATTCTTAGAGACAACGAGGCTTCAGAGATTATTTATACAAAAAGGAGCTATCTCAGATATCCAGAATTGATCATGTATGTCAGACTCAATGAAATGAGAAACAAAAAACCATACCCAGCAATAATGACCATCTAGAAAAATACACTTGGTCAATACGTGAAGGAAAACGGGAATCCACACACAGACACGCTTCCAATATGGCAGACATTGCCTATATGTGGATACTTAACATAAAATTAAAATGGAATAAAATTTATTAAAGATTCAGTGCCTAGGCCCATACCCACATGTCCAGGACTCAGCAGCCACCTGCGGCATGGTAGACAATAGAAAAGAACCTTTCCATTATCTTAGTTCTGTGGGACATTGGGAACAAGAACCTGCCAACACAAACTACAAGTACTGGCTGCCTTTTATTTGCTCATCCTGTCCCACTTAGAGCTTGTACTGGAGATGGTCAAGGGGATGGGCTTGCATAGGGTGCAGTGATGGATGCTTGCCCTCCAGTTCTGGTAGAACCTAGCAGCCAGGAGACAAAAGTAGGGCATTTCAGAGAAGCAGAGGTGGGGCATGTGTTTCCCTGGCTTTCCTCCCTCCCAGTCACGGTGATTCAGTGCAACTGTTCAACTAAAAGCCAGAGCTCTTCTAAGGCAATTCTCCATGAAGTGATTCTGTCTAGAGTCTAATAACAAATTCCCCCACCTGATCCTTCAGGCTAAAGGTAGGTAAAGGTTCTTTATGGGACATCTTGGGTGCTGTATCAGCCCTTTTTGGAGTTCCTCAAACTAATTTCTTAATAGCCCTGTTCTTGATCACCCAGCATGAACATAGTAGGTGTTTTCCATGAGTATCCAAACACCACGGTTCCTGATCTGATGTAAGAGTCAGGGAGGAGTGAACCGAGAAATACTTACAGAAACAATAGTCTTTTTTTTTTTTTATTAACTTGAGTATTTCTTATATACATTTCGAGTGTTATTCCCTTTCCCGGTTTCCGGGCAAACATCCCCTCCCCCCTCCCCTTCGTTATGGGTGTTCCCCTCCCCACCCTCCCCCCATTGCCGCCCTCCCCCCAACAATCTAGTTCACTGGGGCAGAAACAGTAGTCTTGTAGCCCTGTGATGCCAAACAATGGGTTCACCAAATAGTTCCTCAGCTAGAGGGGGACTGACTTCCTGTCCACCAGTCCTTTCCAGGCCGGGATTTGGTGTGGTATTTTCCTTCATTTAACAATAAAGCACAGGAGAGCAAAGGAAGGGAGACAATCGCTTTCCATAAAAATCCAGGTAATAATAGGTTTTACAAATCATAGTCTGCATAGTGTGAAAGCAAGCTGCCGTAGACTATGTATATGTGAATGTGGCTCGGTTTGAATAAAACTTTATTTACAAAATTAATGGAAGGGCCACGTTTAGCCTGACTATACTTTGCTTAAAGTACAAAGAAAGAGAGAAACCTCTGGATGTGTTGTTTTAAGGGACAGAAGGAAGTAGACATGTGTCTACAATGTCGTTTATCTGACAATGACAGTTCAGTCAGTGAATGGCCACAGAAGTGATGGTGGCCCCTAGAAGATTATATCACCTACTTAAGTGCACTCAATGATGTGTGTACAATGATAAATGCATGCCTTGGGATCTATCCCCTTCATTAAGTTCATAAATTATTAAATTTATATATGCATATGAATGTTTCTCAATAAACTGAAAGAAGGCACGGCTTGAAAGGGAGAGGAAAAAGCAGAAAAATGAGTAGAATGCAAAAGTGAAATTTAGTTTAAGGTGAAGCAACGTAGAGCTGAGAAACTAAAGAAGGCAGAAAAACAATAAGTCTGCCCTTTTCTAATTATAGCGATACCCTGTCTCAAAATACATAAGTAATAAATAAACATGTTTTAAAAGAATACTATATACTAAAAATATAGATTGTATGTATGCATTGATTATCTATTGTATTTCTTTCTGGCCCTCTGTCCACCTGTATACACAAGCAGGAAAGCCATGAGTGTTCCTTGCCTATCTTTTCCTACACTGATTGTTTAATTCTCCCAACAAACCTATGAAACAAACATTTCTTCCCACAGTGCACAAGGTGAATGTCTCCCAAGAAAAGGCTACCAGGGTTGACTTCTGTCTTCTGCATGCATGTATACACATATGCTCACGCATACAATGAGAACCTAAGTCCTGGGGAGAAGAAGGTTCCAGAATCTTTGAGTTGTCATTGGTAAGGCTAGAAAGGTAGACTGGTTAAGACTGTTTTCTTTCAACCAAATACAGCATGAGCTTTCACTTTACAAGGACAACAAGCAACTTCCCTCCATCTGGTCTTGATCTCACATCCAGAGCCTGGAAGAACCAATGGCATTCAATAGGAACCCCAGAGCTGACAAACTTGGAGGATGACTGGTTTACCTATTTGTTGAGATGTGAATTTCATGTTGTGACCTCCAACCTGTGATGGCTAGATAAGTCTTTGTACACAAGAACAACACTCGAGGATAAATGCTACTGCCCCTCCCCTACTCCAAAAGAACCCATCAGGAACTAAGGAACAAATATGGAGGCAGTGACTTCTTCTGATTCCTACACTGGGCTTGACGATGCTCTCACAGGCTCTGGAGTGTATCCAGATGGATTGATGGAAGGAAAAGAAAGGAACAGGAGTGCTGTGTAAGTCAGCGTCCTGTTACTTAAAGAAATGCCTGTGAAAATCAACTTATAAAATGAAAGGTCTACATTGGCTACAGTCTGGGTATTTCATTTCATCACAAACTGCCTCTCTTGTGTCAGGTTTGTAATGTAATAATACATCATGGTGGGGTGGGATGTGGTGTCCTAGAACCTTTCACACCATGGTCAAGAAACACGAAAGAGGGAGGAATCGGGCTACACATCCCTTTCAAGGCCTCATTGTCAATGACCTGAAGAACTCCCACTAGGGTCTATCCCTTAAGCATTGTACCAACTCCCAGTAGGGCCACGCTAGAGACTAAGTCCTCAATATACAGGCTTTTGGGGGGAAATTCCAGATTCATGCTGTAGTGGGTGTTAAGGAATGAACAGGTCTGGGTGACTACTGGTCATTCCTCAGGCTCCTCTGCAAACTTTAAGCCATTCATCTGTGTAATCCATTGACACTATGGATCAAAGCTACCCTTGAACAGAGAAAGAGCCCATTGTCATCTCTAGGGTAAGACAGGCTTGGCTCTACGACTCCTTGCCTCAAATGCTTCTCTTTAGCCTGCCTTTCTCAGATCCTCAACCCCAATCTAAGCCATTTCCCCAGAGCCTTATAATTGGTTTAAATGTTAAACAGGAGATTCCCGGGGAGGGGTGATCCATTATTGAACCAGACATAATCAGCATGATTAGTGTATCTGATTAACGAGCTCTCAACACGCAGGCACCTACCTGAGAGGAAGCCACGCAGGGTTCTGACAGCAGGTAGGCAAAGGATGAAGGTCTGACAATGTGAGCAGAGGAGGGGCACACTGCAGGAAGAGACTCTGAATGAAGTTGTCCACAAGGCCCACAGCATCGCCCTCTAAAGGAAAGGACAAAAGGAGCCATGAGGTGGACTCTTAACAGCAACACTCAAAATATCCACCGGGGGGCGCTCTGTGGATCCATGCAGGGCACACAGGACTCCTCCAAGCTGGGAACACTTTAGTTCTTGACCCCACAGGAAAAGGGTTTCTGTTTTCTCTCTTTAGATGGGAGAAGCATGTGCCTGTGAACTTCAAGTTCCTCTGTCCGTTCCTTCACTTCCTCATCCTGTGGGCGATACATAATGGATCTGACTGTCAATCCAGAGAGTTCCCCATCTGCGCACCTGTTTACTAGTGTGGCGTCGCTACCCAGAAGCTGTCCGTATCTTCCCCTTCTTTTCTTTCTCCATTGGACATTCTGTCTCTGTCAGGGTAAGCTCACTTTTCTTCAGACCATGAGAGCATCTACCTGCCTCCTCAGACAGAGAGGCTCTGGGGTCTGTTTGCTTTACCACCTTGGCTGCAATGGTTGAGTCAGCTCACCTATGGCTACCCTCCCCTAGAGGGCTGGAGTAAGGAAGAGCAAGGCCTTTGGCCGAAAGTTTCCCCGCTACCATTCACATTACTTTTCTCGAGTCTTGCCTCTTCATCTGTGAATCTATCCTTTGTGTGTATGCCTTTGATTTACATCCCTTTACAGACCAAGCACAAATTAGGCTTATCCAAAAGATTTGCCCTTACGAAGGGGATGTGGATAGAAAGAATGCATACCAGATCCAAGCCTTGATGTCAGGAAGCAACCCGTTTCCACTCGTGTTTTCACACATGCTGTTGCCATGAGGAGAGTGTCCCCTCTTTTACCCACGGGTCCGTGGAGAAAGAAATGTCACGTGACACAGAGTTAAACCTAATCTTTAGTTTGGATTCAAACACAGCCTAGATCGCTTGTTTTACGGCTAGAGGAGCTCACATAGTTTGGCTTCCATGTGCTGAGTCTGGGGATGGTTGTTACGCAGCCTTATATAATCAAAAGCTACCTGATGTACCTCATCGTCAGCTTAGTAGGGGAAACTCTCAATACAATGTTTATGTTTTACCCAATTTAACTGCATTCTTTCTGGGTTTACTCTGATACATGCAGGGAAATTTCATTACATGGGAGTGGAAGTCCTCTTGAATTATATCTGCTACCCAATACAATTAATATTCTACCCAGATGCATCGTAGCTTGGATGACTGAATTATAGTCATCCTACCTAAAGCCCAGCTCCAGCACAGACCGTGTCTTTGCTGTAGCAGCAACAAGCACCCCTTTGTGGTCAGGAGATGATATCAAAAGTATTTTAAATCTATGTTCCAGAAGACAGTGAGGTCTACACCCACGCCAGCAGGTGCAATAGAAATAATTCCTTTCCTAAATGTAGTAACTAATGCTTTATAAACACGCTATTGGGGTATTTTCTGAGAAATAAACTCCTTAATATGACTTCATGGTAGGAGTTCTATTTCCTTTATTCTCTAGAGTCCCGGGGAAGAAAAAAATATGCCCCCTGGCAGTGTTCCATAAAACTAATGATATGAGGGAATACGTGAATAATTGCCTGAATCGCTGGGTTACATTTCTGTTAGGAAATCTCTTGGCAATACAAGGAAGGGGCCAGGACAGTTAAATTGGAGTCAAGTGACATACACTCCTGCCGCATCAGCTAGGCAATCTCATGGGTCAGGGGAACTGTGGCAGCCGTGCCCATAACATGGTAAGGGTAACAACCATTCCCAAGGGTTCTGAGTTTACAGCCACAGAGACAGAAGGACTTGAGTTAATAGGGGCTAGACCTTGCATGGGCAAAACACTGCAGAGGCAGAAGGACCCAAGGAGATGGAGCAGAGAGACGGGTCTTCCAGACACTGGTCAGAATCTGAGAGCAGTGCCCCAAGTTTCAGTACTGTGATAGAGAGCCAGATGTGGCACACAAAGGGTTACATGGAGCCTTGGTGTAATTACTTATATCTTCCTCAATCAGGGAGCATTGTGCTTTCTTTCTGTGTCATCAAGAATCTGCCCCAAGTTGGGAGCATTCCAGAGGCCCCAGGTGGCAACAGAGAGAATGACGTCCCTGAAGAGAATCTACTTGGAAGGATCATGTAAAACAAACTCTAGTCTCAGTCCAGCAATGGTCCAGTGATAATTAAAATCCTGAGGTATAGAACCCTACGGTTATTTGCAGAAACCATGTATCAATATTCACTGGCAGTTGAGGAAATCTGACAAGGCTTACTAAATGGTGTGTGTAATGGCTTTTCCTGGGTGTCAAACTTGACTATATCTGGAATGAACTACAATCCAGAACTGGAAGGCTCACCTGTGATCCTGATCTTGAGGCTGGGAGACACAAGTTTCTGACCTGGATCTTGGCATGGAGATCTTGAGGCATAGTGGCTACGAATCCCAGGAGACTAAGGCAAGGAGACTCTCTGAGTTTAAGGTCATCTGGGACAAAGGAAGTCCCAGATCCAGGTGTGGTGGTACCCACCTTTAATCTGGGCCACATCTTGTGCTGGAGATCTACATAAGGACATTGGAAGAAGAAAGATTCTTCTTTGTCTGCCTGCCTTGTGAGATGGAACAACTACTAGATCCTTGGACTTCCATTCACAGCTGTTGCTGACCATTGTTGGGGAGTTGGACTACAGACTATAAGTCATCATAACAATTTCCCTTACTACATAGAGACTACCCCTATGTTCTGTGACTCTAGAGAACACTGACTAATACAGTGCATGTATAATTAAAAGTCTGTCAACATTTACTGAACATTGTCTCATGGCCAGACTCTACCCAAGACACTGGAAACATGACACAAATGAAGGAGACATTGTCTCTTCTCTTTTGAAACCTTGATTCTCAGCTCTTGGCGTGCATTAGAATCACTTGGGAATTTTTAGACTACCAACATGTGGACACATGCAAGAGTTGATGATGTTAGGATGGGTAGACAGAAGGATACGTTCTAAGTGTGAGGTTACTCCTTGTATGACATTGATGTTATTCTTCGTATCATTGAATTTTAAAATGTCGCGATGAGATCGAAAGGTCTGGTAAACATGTGGAAGTTCAGCGCATTGAAAATAGGATGAACTCCTTTCTCATCTGTTACCAAAGCCACCAAACAATGGCAGATATCCAAAGCAGAAAAGGCCACTCAAGAGCATGGTGTAGGCTTTCCCCCAGCATAACAAGCACATTTGGATAAAAGCCCTCAAGCCCTAACAAAATACAGTCTGCACATCTAAAACTCCACCCTGGGCAGGTGTCTCCTGAGCTGATATACATTCAAGTCAAGACAACTTGGAAATCACAACGTCTCTACCATCAGTATTGCCTAAGATGAGGAGTTATTTTAGGAGAGGACTCAAACGCTTCTCCAGATTCCAACACATCATACGGACCTGGATGTTTTAGAGCGTCAATCTTGGCAATTCTGCCCCACCCCCTTTACTGCTCGGTAGTTTTTCCTGTAACACTGTTCTCCATCTCTAACAACAAGTTAGCACACACAGTCAGTCTTCTCCATGGAGGTGGGTGGAGCCGATGAAGGAATTGACTGTCAAGATTTCATTCACCTACTTGCCAACAGGCAAGAACAAATGTGGCCTTCCTTGGGACTCTTAGTAGAGCAAGAGAGGAGAAAGGGATTTTTCCCCCTAACAACCATTCAGAAAAGGGAAGAGATTTTTGTAGAAGCAGAGAGCAGTCTTTAGGATCCAGCAAAGAAAACTGAGCGAACAGCTCTGGCTTGGATTTTAATATGAGGTTATGTACATAGTCGCCTAGCTATTATGTCTCAACGGGGGTAGGGGAGGCAAAACGTGCTCCTACTGCTACTTGCTTGAGAGACCAGAGGGTAATAAACTATTAGTTTTATTCTTAATTGACCCATGCTTCTTCCTAGTTCTTTTCTTTACAAAAATCAATATGTGGTATGTGATGTCTTTAGCACAGAGTAAAGAACTGTGGCTGGACTCTTTCCTTATTGTCGAAATCATCCGTCAGCATTTATCCTTTAAAGGGGCCTCTGGTAAGTGAGAGCCTATGGTTGGGGTTTTGTTCTTGCAGTAGTAAACATCAGATCTTTCTAGAGACAAAATGACGTGAAAAACAGGATAACACCAGGCCACGCTGAATTAGAGGCGATGCCTTTTCTGTGAAAACATAAGCTGTGGAGAGATCCCATCATCTTGGAAATGTTCTGCCCAGCTGCTGCCCACTGCCCTGGCCCAGCTCCTGCCCACACCAAGCTTCGGGAAGTGATCGCTGCTGTTCCCAGAGGGTCTGACCAGAAGCACAGGCCACTGGTAACTTTAACCCCAAGTGGGCAGGAGGCTCAGCAGAGCCGCCCCTCAAACCCTAAAATTAGCTGGCAAGGTTTGGGAAATGGACAGAAAAGTGTGGGATCCCATTGGCCATTTGGAGCCCAACGGAAATTCGAGGCTGAGAACGGACGCCTTGGGACTGAAAAATGAAGCATTGAATCAGCCGGGGTGTATGAAGAGGAACCTGCAGACCCCCATCTGTAGGGCAAGCACCCCAGCATCTGAGAGGGTGGGTGCAGAGCCCTCCCCACACTGGAAGATATGTCATTACTGGCTGTCCCTCAGGGGAAAAAAAAGGACAACTCGGGGTGGGGAAGTCTGAAATGAACCAGAAACAAAGTAAGTGGCTGGGCCCTGGCTTCAGTAAAGCCTGGTATATAGATTTAGCTCACATCCCCCGTGCAGTTCACCATGTTCCTGAAGACAGCAGCATGCCTCCAATGAATCTCTGTGGAACAGCGTGACATGGGTGTTTTTTATTCCCGTGTTATAGATAAAGACATCAGGGCTCAGAGATCGCCGAACCACCCCAAGACCACACAATAAAAGAGGCAGATCTAAGAGTCTCGCCTAGTCTATCTTAACCCTCACTTTTTCTTCTTTGCAGTGTGAAAATGTCACAAGCAGAGAAGAAATATGTATATGTAATGGTGAGGACTGTGGAGCCCAGAGCCATATTTCCTGAGTCCGGTATCTTGGCCTTGATACTTGATACTTGAATGACCTGGGACAAGTTACCTCCACTCTCTGTAGCTTTCCCACCTATAAACTAGATTCAGTAGTTACTACTCTTTCACAGTGTGGGTAGAACTCAGGAGACCTTGCGGCACATAGTAAAGACTTCCTGTTTGTTAAATAATTAAGTGAAGGCATGATTCTTTTCAATCTCACCGATCAAGTGACAATCCCTGGGCTCAAAATGTCCTTTGCATGTCCTCAACATCCTGGTGTCTTTAAAGGGCATTAATGCAGTGACCTCACTAAAGTAGGCCCATTGAGCAGACAAATGAATATGGTAAGGTCATTCTAAGCTCACTTGGCTGTTGAATAAAAATGGGGGTTCCAACCCAGTCTTCATGATCTTGAACCTGTGTCACACTCAGGCTCCAAAGAAAAACATCAGCCCAGTGTTGAATACTTTCCTAGCACATACAATGTCCTGCCTTACACACACACACACACACACACACACACACACACACACACATACATACCCCATACACATGCATACAAATTAGTGATTTATCCAAAAGTCACATGAGTCCCATAAGTAGGAAACTGCACTTGGACGCGGCTTCCAGTTAATTTTATGAATCTTCTATATTATTGCCCAATATGAGTGTCAGGCCCCAATGGTTCCCTGTTTTTTGTGCAATCATTGGCCTAAATTCTAAAGAAGTTGGGGGTGGGGCAGAAGGAAGGAGTAAAAGGAAACTAAATGTGGTCTGCCCAAGAATCGAGGAATCGGGAAGCAGGTAGAGGTATCTAGGTGGAAACTGAGGAAGAGTGAGAAGTACAGAATTAGGGAATTCATCCCCAACCTGACGTCACAGACCAGAGACCCCAAGACCCACCTCCCAGTAATGGTCTAAGCTCCCTGGCCTGCTGAGTAGGGTCAGGATGGGCAATGACTGTGACCCTAGCCTGTTCCTCAAAGGGCAGACAATTACACTGCTCACATCTTAAGTACGTGAATGTTACAATTTTCTGATTATAAAATCAATATTGGTTTATTGGGAACTTAGATCTGCTGGTATATGCATGTAGATCTGCAATGAATCAAAGGGTTGTTTCATTGGGAGGATGGTGCATGAGAAGAAACCCTTGGTTTGGGTTTTATGACCTCTTTGTATAGCTTTGTACTTTGAGAACTGAGCTCAGGTGACTGGTAGTCTGTGTTTGTTTAAGATAGATAGATAGATAGATAGATAGATAGATAGATAGATAGATAGATAGATAGATAGATAGGCAGGCAGGCAGGCAGGCAGACAGACAGAGATGCAGATGTGGGGTTAGAGAATAGTTTGTCTTTTTATTGATTTTTGTCTACTTAGGGGCTGGCAGTTATTAATGATCAGCTCTATATAATTAGAAAATAAGAGAACAATGAGAATAGATCCCACACCATTTAAAAATATATCTTTTATTTTAGCAAGTGTCTTTCAGGTTTAAACCATGGGATTATTAAATATGCAAATCCTCTTTGTCCTTGTTTTGTTTTGGGGACAAGGTCTCACTATGTAGCCTTGGCTGGCCTGGAGCCCACTAAGTAGAGCAAGGTAGTCTTGAACTTACGGAGACCCTTCAGTCTCTGTCTTCTGAGTGCTGGGATTAAAGACGTGAGCCACCATACCTTCTGCCATGAATACTTTCACTTGCCACCCAGGTCTTTAAGGAAGCAATCGATCTACACAAACTCACACACATGAGTGCTTACTTTCTCAATATTCCCATCTACACAGTATCCATGGAGAGAGCTAGTCCATAAGGCATATGCAAGTCTGGGCAGTGCAGTGGATCTTTGCAAGCAGAGAGGTTGAAACCATAAAGCTCTGTTACCCACTTCATTTACAGCCTAGCAGGATTTCTCTGACCAGCGACCCTTATTTATGTTGCACGCACTCTGTCACTTTTGACGAATCCTATATTCAACATCCTTATCAAGAAATCTTTATGGCTTTAAATATTTGTTAAGAAAATTTATGAAAGAACTCTTTGGCTCCTAAGAACAGCAATTTCTCTGTTTCTTTACAGTGTTCTATGAGACTCAGTACCCCCAAACTCTTTGCTTCGTTTGGTGTTTGTTTGGGGTGGTTTGGGAGATTGAATTTGGGGCCTTATGGGCTAGGCCAGCACCTTCTCAGTGAGCTATCACCCCACTCGTCTTTAACTTTTGATTCTGAGCCAGGGTCTCACTGAATAGCCAGGCTTTGCTTTGTGTCACCCAAACTGGTCTTAAAACTGCAAACCTCCTGCCTCAGCCTCCCAAGTAACTCAAATTACAGTCCTGCATGATCAAGCCACACTAATGGTCTTATATTATTCACTTTGAACTGCTTCCCTTTTCTTAGCCATTTTTATCAATTACCTACCCACTTGCCGCTGTTCTTCCATAACTCAACACTGACATCAATAAACTCAATTCTCCTTCAGCACAGGTGTCTGGAGAACTGAACACTTACTTCCTACAAGGCAGATGGGAGATACGGTTGTATTAGTGAGGATTCTAGAAGGCAGCTGAGCCATAGGTCTTTTCAGTGAGAATCCTACAAGGAAACAGATGGTCCAAGCAATGGAGACAGCAGAGGACATTGTATTAGGGATGGGGCATCTACAAAAGCTTCAGCAATAATGATGTAATAATCAGGGGTTAACAACACCAAGAGCCTTTATCTCTTTTGTTTCAGAGGGAGAGAGCAAAGCAAATAGCTGGAGAGAGTAGCCATGGTGTAGGAGGAATACAGCCAACCCTTAGAGGGTAACACCGTGATCCTGTCACCTCAGAATGCAAGGTGAAATTTCTACACCTTCTTTCTTGGATATCCTGATAAAAATCCAAAACATCTGTGGGTGATCCACCAGTGTGGCCATCAAGAAAGTCACTGAGACATTAATTTTAAGGAGAAGCATCCTCCGTAAGTCCAAATGGGCTCACATAAAGACCTGCCCTGCAACTCAGAGACAAAGCTCCAATTCTGTGTGAGTTCTATGTTTCTTCAGGGGTCTTAACAGCTGGTACCATTGAGTGGAGAGTGGGACTTGGGTTTCACCAGCATCATTTTCAGAACAAGTAAAGGCCTGCTTTGTGGTTCCTCAGACTATCTCTAAGTGTGATCTGTCTCTGTTAGTGGAAATCTCCCAGAGACAAGGAAAGCTGCTGTTCCCAGCATGCCATGCTACCCTTCACTGCTTAACAATATGTCTTCCAGAGCCATGAAAGGCACAAGTTCTTGAGGAATTTGACTACTGCCTGCCCAGGATCTCGTCTCCTCTGAAGTAAAAGGAAACAGTGGGCAACATAACAGCTTAGAATTACTCTACTGTGGGACCAGACACCTCTTACCTCATAATAATCCAGGAAGACCAGGGACAGTCTTACCTCCACTTTACAGATGAGCTACCAATGAACACTGAGGTAGCAATGTATTCCAGTCCACCTTGGGACCTTGAGTTGTCAGGTAAAGAGCCAGAATACGAAGCTAGGCGTGTCTGAGCTCTTCATACATAATCACAGTGGCACCTCCCTCAAAGTCCATCACTGGGGCCTGGGATTGAACTCCAAACTCCCTTGACCTTTCCACACTCATTATTCAACTCAGAAATGGATTGATACCATCTTCCCAGTGTGGACTAAGGGCTGGGAATGCAGTTCTGGATTTGGGCTTCCTGGATTTGACGTGTGGCTTACTGACAGATGTACATTGTTGTTGTTTTGCTGTTCTCATTTCAAGAATGTATAGAGGGGAAAGTCCTATACCCTTTGAACATAGGAAAGATAGTATGGGATTAACATGGGAAGGCCAGAACAGTGCCCAATATACAGGAAGTATACAAAAATACCATTCTGGGTTTTACCAATCCTTGAGACTTTGCTATGAACCCAAAAAATGTGTGAATGCTCTCTTCCCTGGAGACAGTCAGAACCATATCTGAGTGCAGCTTGGATTTAGAGATTAGGTCCCTTAGAAAACTGTCTCCCAAACACACCAGATCCCTGGAAACACTGGATCACTAGATGAGAATCATCTAGGCCAGGCTTTTCCTGGGAAGGGGTGGAGAAACAAGAGTAGGCTGGGAAGGGACTGGCCAGAGTCTGTGTCCAGGGAGTCACAGGCACAGAAATAGGAAGCCCTAGTTGGTTGGTATTTACAGTAACTCCCCAGCCCCTGACCACATTGTCTTGTCTGTGGTGCATTTATTTTAGGGACAAGTATTGAAGTCATGGTTGCCTGAAAGTCTTCCAGGCAAGGCTGCCTCACCTCTGCTTTCCCTGGGGGAATCCTGGGGTAAAGGAAGCAAACTTACGGGCAAGCCTTAAGGTACCCTAGTCTGGCAGACTGACTGTAGGCCTGGCTGAGACCCTGGTTAAGAACAGATCAGGATTCCTGTGGACTCCTAAGAGGCATCCCCAGCAGAACACTGCATGAGGAGATGAAGATGGTCCCTGTGCCTTCTTCCACTTTCTTTTTCCTTAAGAGCTGCTTTAGTCCCTGCTTTCCTGGCCCTACAGGCTCCTCTCTCCCCACTTCATACAACTCAGCAGTAAAAAAAGAAGAAGAAGAAGAAGAAGAAGAAGAAGAAGAAGAAGAAGAAGAAGAAGAAGAAGAAGAAGAAGAAGAAGAAGAAGAAGAAGAAGAAGAAGAAGAAGAAGAAGAAGAAGAAGAAGAAGAAGAAGAAAGAAAGAAAGAAAGAAAGAAAGAAAGAAAGAAAGAAAGAAAGAAAGAAAGAAAGAAAGAAAGAGAAGAAACAGACACTTCAAAACCTCTGCTTGGCCTTGGAGAGCAAACCACGCCGCCATGCCTGGGCTCTACCCTAGGCTAGCCTCCGTTGGTGGCTCTCAGGGCAAATACCTGGTAGCCCTAAATATGTCTACCCCTGATGTCTTGACTTAGTGGGATCTCCAAGCATCTCTGGAGGCAGGCATCAGGCTCTATCTGTACAGGAAGCCTTATTTCTCCAAAGATGTCCTTTCAGGAACAATGGGCTGGCCAGAACCCCCTCTGCCAAGCCTGCACTACTTCCGGAATGGGTATTGCCTGCCTTCTCATCCAGCTCGAAGGATCTTGGGGCACAGTAACAACTCTGCTAAGTTCTTCCAATGCAACCAGGTCTTCCCATTGCAAAAGGGGGTGGTTAAACTGAGTCCTTCCTTTCTCTGTCTTTAAAGAGAAATTCCCCACCAAAAAAACTCAGCTTTAGATCACTGGCCCCATCTCTAACTTCTGCTTGCCAGTGTCCTATTTGTTAAAACGACTCCATAGGAATACTTAGGTCTCCCATTAGACAGTTGCACAGATCATGTACTGTACCAAGTTAAGAAACCAAGTTTACACTGTACAGTATGAAGGTAATGCCCTACACACAGTTGTCCAAGGCATGGCCAAGCATGGTGGCCCAGTTCTTTGAGCTTCACAAAACATAATTTAAAACCCACTGAATATGCACCTTTTCAGCTCTGAGACCCAACACTCACCCCACGTATGTCATTGTTAGCTAGCTAGCATTCCACTTACTAAGGTGTGAGATCCTAAGAGCTTTGTCTACCAACACTCATTAGAGTGACTGCATGCCTTAAAACAACTTCATGGAAATCCTTAGGTCTCCCACTAGACAACTGTACAGGTTATAGTCTACTCAGCCTTAGGAGACCAAGTTCACACTTCATACCATGGAGATGATGCTACTGGACACAAAAGGTCTCAAAACCAAGTGTTAGGGATAGTTTAGGAAACATCTTGATACTATCTAAGGTGGGGTAAAGGGGAGTACAATCTAAGGTCTTGCTTGTGATTGACAATTTATTCTAGAACAGCATAGGGCCTCCCTTGTCGTGAAAACTGCTTTGGGGGACCTAGAACTGTATCTCCAGTCACTACTTCCTAAACCAAGGAAAGGAAGAAACCACCTACTTCTTGCGTTACTCACATGACCAAAAAAAAATCTTATTCTCATAACTGCCCTTCTGGAAAAAATAATACCATGGAGCTAGGAACAGGAAGCTCATTGCCTGAAGTGGCAGAGCAACAAAGAGACAGGTGCGTGATTCAAACCCATATCTGCCCACACCCAAAGCCTGCCATCGACTCCTGTCAGGCGCAGGTACACAGTCCCACTTATGTTCAAGACACCAGAATCCTCCGTGGAGGATTGAAATGTGCACCCTACACGAAGTCTACATTTCTGGGGAAGACTGGGATCCCCAGACATTTCTGTCTACCTCTCTCCAACCATACCAGGAAATCTAGCTCATGCTCTGATTTGCTCATGCATATTCTGAATTGCAAACACATCCAGTGATTGAATCGTTTCAGGTATCTAGCTTCCCCTGCCTTTGTTCTGTCCACATGTGAGGCCATCTTCCATCTGCTAGGGCCTAAGTTCTAATTCAACTTTCAATAGGAAGCCTTCCTAGGTGGCCAGTTCTGTGCACTGTCTCTCCTCCGTTTCCAACATATCCTGCGCCTCCCTGTCGCATCACCGCCCTGTGTCTCAGACAAGTATCTGCATGCCTTTACCTCTCCTAGATTCGAAACTTCACCTGGGCAAAGCCCAGGCCTTGCACCTTGGTCTCCATTCTCTCCTATCCTCACAGATGACACCCGACTCCTAGACAGAGCCCTGGCTGTGACTCAAAAGGCATTTACTGAATTAAATTAGATTAGATAGAATGATTCAGACACACCATTAGAAACCTATTTCTGTGAGATGAGTCTTCGGGGCCCTCAGAACCACCTGCAATTTCAAGCCTCTTTGCCTTTTGTCACCCAAATCTTTAGCCAGAAATAATATCTTCCTCCCCGCCCCACCCCCATCTCTTTTGCCTCTCTATCGTGTTCTCCTGGAGCCTTTCTCTTGACATTTCAACCAAAATTGCCTGTGCAAAATCAGGACTACCAAAGACAGCATTTACTCTATGCATCTTTGTGGGCCCTCTGCAATTGTGCAGTATGTATTTTCCCTGTCCTTCCTCACTTGACTGCTAAGTTTCCAGGGGTGCGGTTAGGTGGGTAGGCCTTGCTGTGTTTCCTAGGGCCTCAGTGCTTGAAGAGGTACACAGGAGCTCCCGTGAAGAATGGCCAGAGGAGTGCTGGGAGATGTAGTTCAGTTGGTAGAGTGCTTGCCTAGCACGCACAAAACTGGGTTCTTAAAACTGGGCTCAGTGTTACATGGCTGGAATCCCAGCACTTGGGAGGGAGGCAGAGGAGGATCAGACGTTCAAGAATGTAAGTTGGCTACATAGTTTTGATGCCAGCCTAGACTATCAAAGACCCTATCTCAATGAATGAATGAATGAATGAATGAATGAATGAATGAATGAATGATTTGGAGAAGGGCTGGGTGATATCTTAACAAACAGGTCCATCTTGAATCATATTTCTGCCAGTGCATAAACAGGGCAGATACCATCAACCAGGACTTAGACTTACAGAGAGTCATTCCACAGTACTGGGTGAAGAAAAGTGCCTCTAGAAGTCTGTGCCTCCCAGAAGTGTAAGAGAACCTTCAGGAGCTCCCCAGGAAGAAGGGGAAGGCCCAGGACACCCAACCTTCCTTCTTGCAAGCCACCTCTCACGTTGTTTGCTTTTTCCTGAAGATCCGGGATCCCTTAGGAGCCCTCACAAAGACCCTTATGCAGCAATGCAGCGGTCCTCCCTCCTCTCGCAAGCTCCATGGGCATCAGAAAGCGACATAAGCCAAGGCAACCCAGCTTCATCAGCACATTGGCTCCAAGTCTCAGGGTCAATATCTTTCCCCATAATTAGTAACAAACGCAGCAATGACTCGGAACTTGCTTTTCTGGTACTTTTCTAGAGACCTTTAACCACAGCATTTTTTTATTAGATCTTTGTGTGTGTGTCATTTAACAAATGAGAAAATCCCTACAAATTGAAGCCAGGCGTGTTCGCGTGGGCTATCAAACACCACAGTATTTTTATCAGGCAGTCGTCTCCTTAGCCCTCAAGTCACGGGATTCCAGTGCTCCCTAGTTAGGTTTTGAAAGCAGGGAGATGTTGATTGTCTACCAGGATCGTAAGCAGCCTAAAGCTCCAGAAACTTCCGTGGGGGAAAGATGGCGCAGGGAAAAACAAAACGTGTCGGAGAAAGCAGGTGAAGCTCGCAGCGTGGAAACCTCTGTTCCCATTTTCATGTTCTCAGTTGAACATGCCACATATAATTAATCCGATACGCATCATAATTGTGAAACAGTCACAATTTTGTATCTCATTAAAAGTAAGTGGTTTGATGAGCCTGCTGCAGATCCCTCCTCCCATGGATAAACCGGGCCAGGTTTTTATGGTGTCTCCAGGTTTTGACATCATCAGCCCATCCCAAGGGGACAGCAGTTGCTCCCTGAAATCCCCTTCCTGCAAAGTCACCCATCCAGCCCAAGTGGCGCCACACCCTCCAGCCTCCTGGCCAGACTCAGAGAAAGTCATCCATTCTGAGCCACTCCAGGTTAAGAGGACAGAAATCAATATTCCTAAGTGGAGAAAGACCCAAGAAGTTGTTGGAAAAACTTATTTCCATTTATATCCTCAATGCTAAGCAGGCGTTCCCTGAGGGCAGAGCCGTCAGCACCCCCAGGAGCCACAGCCAGACCACCTCCCTTCTCACAGCCTCTGCAGGTCCACAAACAAGTCTGCTTACTTCAGATTGTTTCCAGACTCATTAGTATTTATCCATTTAGTTTTCTGGAGCTTAAGCTTTGTGGTTTGAAACAAGAAATCACACTGACATACACACAAATGAGAAACAATTCTTTAAAAAAAAAAAATCTATGAACCAGAACTCTTCCCTCTATCTTGCCAGAACTTCAGGCAGGGGCCAAGAATGCATCAGGGAAGGAGCCACAGAGCAAGGATGAGCTTCAGCTCTGAGGTCTGGGAAGTGTTGCTGCAGAGCCCCATGTCTGCCTGAGCACACTCTGGGAACGGAACCCCTTAAGGAAGCATGGGGAGATTGTTCTTAATAGAGCTATTGAGAATCTAGAAAAGGACTCCACTGAGAATCTTCACAAGCAAGCGATGGACTGACTGGGCTCTATCCCATGAGAGAGACCCTGCTTGGAGCTGCTCAGAGCCCCGTCTGGGGTTGGATAGACGCTCTGCACAAATTAGCTCACCCTGCAAATTAGAACATCCCAGCCCAGAAGCAGCCAGGCAGCTGCATCCCTGGAGTTGCTGAAGTAGAGATGGAACCCTGCTGTGTTGAAAGACCACCCACAAAAGATCCCAGGATGCCAGGACACCCAGGACAAGAGTGACGTGCCACAGGGGTGAGACACAGCCTGACTAATAGCCACCATGCCTTCCCCTTCTACATGAAGACATTGTTCTAAGACAGTGGACAACGCCTGCTGTATACACATTGCAGCCTTCTGTCCTCCAGACAGCATCGGCTTGGCTATTATTCCAGATCAGTCTGTGAACAGTGTCTTCTCTCTTCTCAGTGGCCTCAGTTAGAGTCTGTTGGAAATGTCTCTATCGTCAAAAGTTTACCTAGTCCCTGATTAGGAACTCCAAGTTTGTTTCTAGTGATTTCTTTTCACAAGCACGAATTCAATATGCAGCCCCTGTGTGTGTGTCACATTAAAGGACCTCTTTAGGTGTCATTTCTGGTAGACTTGGTGGAACAATGACGATGTTCCTAAGAGACACTGTGACAGGCCACCTCCCCGCAGGCAGGGCAACTTTGCTGGTCCTTCTCCAAAATACAAAGAACTTACCACAGGGCGTCGTTTACAGTTGCAGCTCTTCGGCTGCACATGCGGCCTTCGACAAGCACCTCTGCAGCCTTCTGACTCCTGTAGCTGCGGCCGGGCCTCTCAAGTGAGACATCATGGAAACTTGGGCTCCTGCAGGCCCTCAAGCACATCTCCAATGCATGAGCTGAGAGAACGAAGGCACGGAGGGAGTCTGTGTAGCCTAAGGTCTAGGCTCCACTCTCCTCTTTTCACAATGGAATGCTGGTCTCACCTAAACTTGATTCTTTTATTTCATTTTTCCGTCTGCTGCTGTGGATGTGACCTAGGGCTTTATGTGTGCTCAGTAAGCATACTATGGCAGAGTCATACCCCAGGCCTGGGTGACTTTTGTCTGTGATACCCATTCCCCCATCCTCTTACCCCAGGATAGCATTTGTAGGTTCAGCCCAGCACCCATAGGGGTTTTGTTACACAGAAGGTAATTTTTGATGTCAGAACCATCTTGGTACCCCAACCACTAAACCATTGCTAAAATATATCAACTGTTCAAGGGCTGGACACGATCCTAGCATGCCACTGTATCAGTTGGCTTTGATTAACAACTTGGCACAACCTAGAGTTCCCTATGCAAAAGAAACCTCGGTGGAGGAATTGCCTAGATCAGATTGGTTTGTTTCCATGTCTGTGGTGAATTGCCTTGCTTGATGATGGATATGGGAAAGTACAGTCCACTATGGGCAGGACCATCCCTAGGCAGATAGGCCTAGGCTATATAAAAACATAGCATAGAGCAATCCAGTAAGCAGTGTGTTCGTCCATGAGTTTTGTTTCAGTTCCTCCTTGAGTTCCTGTCCTGAATTCCTTCACTAATGGACTGTGACCTGGGAGTTTAAGCCAAGTAAACGCTTTCCTTCCCTAAGTTGCTAATAGCCATGGTATTGATCACAGCAAAGGAGAAGCACATTAGACCGTCATTCTTCCCCCCAGGAAGTCATACAACCTCCTCCCTTATTTATTAGGTCTTAGCCCCAATAGCTCCTGTTTTAAAAGTCCATCCCCTATCTTCTAACTACAACCACACCACATTCTCATTCTCTCCACTGCCTAATAGATGCGTCTTGCATCTCGTTAGCAATACCCCTCATCATGGACACCATATACCATGTCTTTGCCAGATGTCTCAGCCTGAGGACTCTAAGGCTTGTATCAACAGGAAGTAAGTGTCTCTACTTCTTTGTTCCTATTGTCTGGCACATGGTAGGTGCTAAATAAATATTCTTCGAATTCACTAAGTAAGCAAAGAATGACCAGAGCGCATGGAAAATAACATTTAGGCACTGTTTCCGACTCAGCAGATTACGGCTTTAAGTGTCACAATGCATGAGAAAAACAATCGTTTTATAAGGAACACTATGAATTGGTCCGAGGGCTTCCATTTTTAATAGTTCTAGCGTCCTCAAGTTTCATGAATTAATAGCAGTCACTGACTTGGTACTTAGAAGGGTTTGTATGATCCCCTGCAGATGACTTCATGTCATGCAGACAGAGGGTACAAGTCTTGTCCCAGGTAACCATGAGTATCCATGAGTAATTCTGACCAAAATCCTATTACCAGGTCAACCCCTATACTCAGAATGGGGCTTGTGTTACTGAACTGAGTGCTGGCTCTTATGTCAGCCCAGACAGTTTCCACTCCAACAGACGGCGTTATCAACTCTCTGCTTACTTGCCTCCAACTGTGTAAGTGAAAATATAGCATGGTCCGCAGGGCAGAGGACTAGGCTAGAGTTTAATACAAGACTGGCTTCATGTTCACCGTCAGGCTATGACTGGTCTATTCATCCTGAGACCCAGGCAACACATTCCCATTGGCTGTCCAGAACAACCTCCAGGATAAAGTAAGAAGATGCCATTAGCTAAACATCAGAGTCACTCCTTCCAATGGAGGAAGTAGGAAGGCGCAGGAGGCCTTCAGGTATCACACTAAAGAAGTAAAGTCCATGGGGATTAAGAGCAACAAGGATTAAGGAGAAAACGAGGCATCCTTATGGTTAGATCTTAGCTTCCCCCAAAAGCTCACATGCTGACGGCTGCTCCCCAGTATGTTCAGAGTTAGGCCTTTGGGAGGCAACTGGATCACAAGGGCTCTGCCCTCATAATGCACAGACGGATTCAAGCTTAACGGTCAGCTGGAAGTTAGTGGTAACTTTAGAAGATAAAGCCTTATTGAAGAAAGGATACCTACTGGGATGTCCCCCTCTAGAGATAGTTTGTCACCTTTCCTCCTCTCTTCCTTCCTCTCAGCGTCTGTGCTCACTGTCACGATGTCCATCAACTGAGGCTTCAAGGCTATAGAGCTGGCCAGACATGAGCAGAAACCATAAGCCAAAAAAAATCCTCTCAAAGTGTTCACCTCTGTTTCTTTTGTCAGACAACACAAGGCAAACCCAGACCATAAATTCTTACCTACCTAGTCTTTCTGTCTGTACAACCCCAATTGACTTGAGAACTATCCTCTTAGGTTACACTGAAATCATCAGAGAACGCAATGGTAGCTGGGAAAATGCCACAGAAACCCATCCAATCTATACAGCCCTTAGAAGTACCAAGTAATGAAATCAACTTTGCCTTCCGTGACATTAGCCCTCCAGGATAGCATCCTGGAATTGTTCCTGTGGCTTTGACACATATCTGTCTAAATAAATGAACACTCGTTTTGGCTATTTTTTTGCAGAACAAAACAGGTTCTCATGGCAATTTGTAGGTTGACCTGTAAGACGCCTTCTGAGAATAATACTGTAGAGTAAATGTTGTACAAAGCAGTTCGCTGTACCCTGATACCATGAGAGTGGAAGGTCCTCCTTATTTCTTTTCACCCCAAATCCACTGACCCATCACACTCTTTGATATAGAAATGGTATTTATTTGAGGGAAAGAAAAGGATGAGGAAATGGATGGTGAGCTTGAAGAAGATGCATTTTATGGTTTACCAAGGGAAGAGAATGCACTTCATTTTCTATATTAATATCTGTTGATGTATCAATCAGCTTTCCATCTGGTTACTGTCTCTAAAAACCCAATATCTACCATCACAGCACAACACAAAACTTCCCATTTTAACTCTATGTTATCCTTTCTCACAGGGTTGAAATGAATAAATGGACCAATTGTCAAAATGTTGCAAGTGATGGGTTTAATTTCTCCTACCTTTCTGTTGAACTTTTCCCTGTCATCTGCTTTAGTCTATAAAGAGAAGACCATTAGTGCACAACTCAGTGAATCCTTATTTAGGTGTAAATGATTACCACATTTCATTGCCCGCCTACTGCCCTATACTTGATCTTAGCCAAAAGGCCAAAAGGCCAAGAAGTAATAGAGGTGAACTTTAATAACTGATTTCACCTTCTTTTTATTTACCTCTCTTTTTGAAATGTATATAATTAGAATTGTACATTATAACCCATTGGGATTGGTCTTACTTTACTGAATACAATATTTTAAAACTCCCTTTAGGCTATGGCATGTCTGATTGACTTACTTTTTTATTGTTGCATAGTATTCTATCTTATGAACACACCATAAAACATTCATTTTCTTTCTCTGTAGAAGAACATTTGGGTTTTTCCTTTTCCCTGTTTTTTGACTAGTATACAGTAACTACTGTGAACATTGTGGTTACTGTCTTTTTTATACTATCAATGTGTCACAAAGTAAGCAGATATTGAACTTTGTCAAGAAATTATCAAATCCTCTTCCAAAGAGATTACATCATGTTCTATATGACTTGACCACGAGCATGTTTTTAGCCAAACACAGCAGATATCCCTCCCTTTTCTCCCGTGCATAATTCATTTGTTAATGAACAGACACTGAAGGATAGCCAGCTGGCATGAGAGCGCACAGAGTTCAAAATACTCTTCAAATACACCACAGAACCCAGCTCTTCCACTTGGCAATTAAGCAGCTTCCAGCACCATATGTTCATGGACCATATAACATCCCTGCATTTGTACATAACTATGTGATGTCCACGCACTGTGCAGACTTGTGACAAGGATAGATAAGGGAGATGTGAAAATATCCACTACGTGGCCAGTATATCATAAAACAAGTAACCTCTCCCTCATCGATCATCTTCTCCCTTCTAAAAGTTTTTTAGTGGAGGTCTTATTAAACTATGAGAGTCTTTCCCCCCTCTCCTCCCCTCCTCTCCACTTTCCTTCCCTCCCATGCCCTCCCTCTCCTCTCTTCCTCCTCCTTCTTTCTCCCTCCACTAACCCCCTGCCTCCCCTGTGTGGGGCTGGGGGGGCCAAAGAAGAAGGAAGAGATGTCCACAGGACCGAAAGTCGTGGATTTGTTTGACGGCGATACACCCCACACCACCCCCATACAAACCCAGCAGAAGGGAAAGCTGTATTTACGGTAAGACCCAGATGGACTTGATTTGTTCAGAGCCATCTTATTCCTGAGTGTGATATTTGTCCACATCGTAAAACCACAGGCTACAATGTGTCTGACATTATACCAAGTGATATAGCCCCTCCTAATGACATTATAATACATCCCAAATGAGGCTGCCATCACTGGGCAGTCATTTCAAAGTGTTCCTGAAATAGGTTTTACAGAACAAGGGATCTGCAAGCCAAACACAGGCACACGCATGAAGCTGGAGGAGTCAACTCAGACGGCCACTTCCACACACAACAGTGGCTTCGTTCTTGGCAGGAAACGTTTTCTTTTCATATTAATCTATCGACTTTTATGAAAATCAAAATGCTCCCCTTTTCTCCTTTTTTATATGAAGGATGAAATTGGACATTCTCTAAGTGCAATAAAATGTCCCCCGGGGTGCTTTTTATTATTCTTCTTCTTGAAATCAGCAGTTTCTGTGCCTCTTCATTAGTGAAAGCCAATGACCCCTCATCCTGCTTTTTCACCTCTCCCGGTGCTGAGAGGAAACTGACCACACTTCCTGCCATCTGGGGGTGCGGGGCGGGGGGGGGGGGGTGACACTTGTTTTGCTCAGACTTTTTTTTTCTAACATGCATAGGTATGTTTCCAAGCTGCCATGTGATCTGCCTCCACGGCTGTGGGGAGCTTGCTGACTCAGGCGCCAGCAGATGGACATCTTCTGAGACAAATTTGTAGCCTGCTCTGTCCCGAAAGGCGCAAGCCACAGGAAGTCATGTGCCTCTCCCAGGAGAGCTGGACTGTGGTCTTGGAACCAGTGCAATCTGAAGCAAAACATAGGAGGTGCCCCTGTTTCTCACAATCACCAGTCTCCACCACTTTTACCGCTGGGATAGCTACCCCTTCCGTTCCACCAGCAAGCCTCGAACCCTGGTCAAGTGTCTGCTCATCTTCTGGCCCATAGGAACATCCTGGCTACCCACACTGCCATGGGTTGCTCAGTGCTTTGAACTTTCCTAAATACAACTTTTCTTCCCTTCCCCATCCTATAGCATCCAAAATTTACAGCTAAGACTGGAGTTCATTTGTTCTACAGATACTGAAAAAGATGACCATTTAAGAACAAAGAGAGGGTCACTGGTTTCGCTGTCTATCTTTTATCTCACTGGGGGCACAATGCTGGAATGAGCAAGCCTAGAACTGCTAGGCATCCATCATTCTCTGCCATTGGGCAAACGGGGCTGACACGGGCGGTAACTCACACCAATGATAATGGATGGGAAGGGGTGGGGTTTGCACTGACCAGATTATTGGACGATCTAGATCCAACCAGACCTGAATGCTCTGTTGTCTAAGCCAAAATGTTGTCAGCCTTGCTTTGACCTATTGAGTTGAACTTCTTTAATTTTGAGGGAGAATTCTGAATTAAAAAAAAAAAAAAACCTTGTCCTACCCACCCCCCCCCACCTTCTATTGCCCACCACTTCCCAAATATACTACAAGTTTGGCATTTCAAATGTCACTGTTAGTGGTAAGCCACAGCCTTGGGTTGAGCTCATACATGACCATAGTCTCCTATGCAGGTGACCCAAAATAAATAAGACGAAGCCAGGCTCCTTAGAGAACGGCAAGCATTTGTTGACAAGGAGACTAACTTCAAGACCGAAAGAATTAGTACAAAATGCAGTTTACAACAAATAGGGAAACAGCTGCTTGAACTAAGTGAAGTAAGTTATGGGCCAGTATTTTGGGGATAGGAATATGAAAGTAATTTTAAAGTACAAATCAAAGGCTAGAAAGATGGTTCAGTTGTGTGTTTGGGGTGGGGTTACTTGCTTTATAAGCATTAGGGACTGAGTTTGAATCCCCAATACTCAAGTAAAAAGTGAGGCATGACTACAATGTGTTTGTTACTCCAAAACTGGAAGGTGGAGACAGGGAGATACTAGAGGCTCACGGGCTGGCTAACCTGTTTGAAGTGGGAAGTTTCCCGTGCAGTGAGACCCTTTATCTCAAGACACGAAGGCACAGAATGATGGAGAAAGACACTTAGTGTCCTCTTCTGGCTTCTACACCCATGCTTACAGGCACATACCTCTGGACAGGCAATGTACACTACCATGCTTCCGCCATACCCACAGAATACACACCATGTACATGGTAAAGGAACAAATAGAAAGATTTTTAATGAAAATTAAGATGGAAGGCCCCTCCCTCCCAATATCATAACCCGCCAAGCAATGGAAATCTAAGGATATTCATAAGGCCTCTGCCTTCTTCTGTTACTGTTCCAGACGACCCACAGAAGACCTTTGCCCTCAGGCATGCAATTCTAGTAACTTGGAAATACAAACACACGGTCAACAAATAAGCTTTCATGGACAACAAAAGGCCATTTGTTCTACTAAACTGTAAGGCCTAAGAGAGGAGGCGTGTATGTATCTGACTGCCCCAGAAACACAAGGGAGGGCGTGTGTTCTTGGGTAACCTAAGGCACAGAGGAGGCGTGAATTATAGCAATCATCTTCAAGCATGTCCCAAAGTCACTTCTGCTTCCAATCTCGCCATTGCTAGCCGTAGATTGGGATAGTTCGAGAGCAAGGATGATGGAGAGTAGCAAGACCTTCCGAACACTGATGGCCCTTTGCTAATGATGTGTGCTCCCTTCCTTAAATGAAATGCAGGCCAACTGGAACCAGCCTCAACCTAAGAGTGCTCTTGGGAGGAGAGCATGGTCTTGCACGGAGACAGAGCGCTGGTGCAGGCTCCACCCAGGGCCAGAACAGCCAAGATCCAGGATCTGTACGGACACGTTCTTTCTCTGCCTCTCAGAGAATCTGTGTCCTCATCTTTCTTGTGCTACACACTGGCTTTCTCCTAGAGGTTCTCTCATAATCAGGAGACTAGGCAGGAAGGCAGTGGAAGTCAGCAGCACCATGGAAGACTTATCCACGGGCAAAGCAAACAATTACTTGGAAACAATGACCACCTAAAGATGGCTATGTGCTCTATCCCTCGTTTATGGTGTGGCCTCTGAAAACCTTTAGGAGGTAAGGCCTGGCTATCAGAAGCCAGTAACTAGGGACAGGACCTTGAAGAGTAGATTCACCCCCAGTTCCAGTTCATCCTCTCAGGTTCCTGTCTCCTACTACATAAACAGCTGTTTATCAAAGCGCAAAATACCACAGACAATGCTGTGTTTGTGCCCATACCTTCCCTGTCTTGATCAACAAGAAACTATCATGAGCTAGAATGAACACCTTCTCCCTTAGATTGTCTCTGTTGAATATTTTGGTTACGGTGATAAATACTTTCATCGACGCTATAAAAAGACCATTCTCGGTTTCATTTTTTTCTAAGTACTCGACAATGCAGACTGGTTAAGACCCTGGGTTCTAGAGTCTTCTATCTATGTGACTTCAAGAACCATAATGCCCTTGTCAGAATCATGCCTGAATGCATAAAATGCTCAGGGAATGTTAGATGTTGACTATTAAAATTCAAGAGGAACAGATGAACGGTCCTTTAGAACCACACTGTTAGGAATGGTGTAAAGACAAGAAAAGAGCTAACTTTAAAATTAGGAACCAGAGGTTGCAAAACCATTCAAATTAACAGGGTGAGACAAATTAGGTTTCCCAGAACAAATGGGGAGAGGTGGGAAAGGCCCAGGGTAAAAGTGTAATGGTAAGATAGCGGGGCTCAATGTGGCACGATATTGCCCATGAGCAAAGCCCGGAGGCAAAAAGCCCAAATGGACCTAGCATGAGAGGAATGCTGCTACTGCCAAGGGGCCTTGATCCAAGCCCACTGATTCTAGTGACACACAGCTAGAGCTCAGGTGGTCCTTGACTGTGACCTTGTCTTCATCAACCTCATAGAAAATGTGGGCATTTTCTCTAACTATGAATGTAAAAATCTGTGACAAGTTTTGCAACATTGTAATCAATCACGGATACATTAATACCATGTTACAATAGCCACACAGATCTCAAACCATCTGTACTTATTCCTATTTAGATATCACATTCTCTTTCTGGGCAGCCGCTCTGTCATGTTATTCAAGGCATTATTAACAATGTAGCATATGTGTCACGAAACCATTCAAATTAGTAGGGTGAGACATTTTTTCAGCATAATTAATTTTCTTTGTAATCCCATGTGTCTTGCTGTATGCACCATCCTCGGAAACAGTCTGGAGTCTTCACAAGACTATCAGTGGACACCACAACTGAAACAAACTCTTCAATATCTTCGTCCTGATGTAGGCCGTCCTTATCATCTACGGTATATAACAATACCCCATCTCCATGATCTGTAGACACTTAGTAGAACTCTGTTATATACGACTGTTTCATGTTTCAGATTAGCAGGGAGAGGACTGGTGGTGGAAGCAAAGGAGAAGGGACTGTTCTCACACATCAGTCGAGATTGAGGACAGAGATCTAAGAACAGTCAAAAGACCAGATGGCCATAGAATTCTAGAGGTAGGACGTCACCATCTAATGGTGTGATGAGAATAAAAGTCCTCAGGAAATCAAGCACAGGACATGTAGGAAAAGGTGTGGACTGTCTCAGAACACGGGACAGAGGTTACAGTCTACCCTGTCTTATGCGTCATTGTTCAGGTGGTACCGTACGATGTCCATGGCTACTCTAGTAACCACAGTAAAATAAAACTAACCAGTAATCATGACTCAAAACAACTGAGAGTACTCTGCCCATACATTTTTCCAGTTTTCACATAGAAAGACTAGATATCACATATTATAATAAACATGCATAATAATTTGCATATCAATGTCCAAAGCTAGGCTCATGGAGGCAGCAAGATGTTTCAAGACTGGCAAGTGCTTGCCATAGAGTCTTTTCATCCCCACATGGTGGAAGGAGAGAACTGGCTCCTACAAATTGAACTCTGACTTCCATACATGTGCCTTAACACGTGTGTTAACACACACACACACACACACACACACACACACACACACACATATTTCTTTAAACCATGATCATAAGGAATCAACTTTTTAGGCTTAACTTCATAATCTAATCTAAGATAAAAAACCATTTCACCCTATGGAGATGCTTTCTGCTGACACTGACTTTTCTAATGACGTTCGGACTGTGATCTAGTTTTTCATGTACAAATAATTGTATACATAAAAGTCCTCCCACATAATTCATTTGTGTAAAACCCTATTTCCTTAGCCTGAGTACAACTCATAGAGAACTAGGTCAAAGTTTATTCATGTTTCGCCACTCGCCAAATACAGCACTAAATCATTTTTATTATACTGGTAATTGGTCTCTCAGCAATATGTAAAGGAGTATATTGCTTTATCCTATCAGCACCTGGTATTATCTATTTTAAAACATATTTGTGGTTTATGCGTGTGCCTGTGTGTCTGCACCATGTGTGTGCAGGTGTCTGTGAAGGGAAGAGGAGAGTGTCAGATCCCCTAGAACCAGAGTTCTCAGAGACCGTGAGCCACTTGATATGGGTACTAGGAACTCAAGTGCTCTTAACCACTGAACCACTGATGTCACCGGCCCCACAGCCCACTTTTTTTCTTTTTCTTTTTCTTTTTACAAGGCACTACTTTTATTTATAACCCAGATTTGCAGATAATTATAAAATCTGCAACGGTTGTCACCAGCCCTGTGTATGTTTTTGCAATAGGATCCCCCTGCTTCTTTCATCAATAAAACCAATGACCAAAAAACGTTCATCTCATTTGAGGTCCCCTAGATCAACTTACCACCCCCATGTGAACCCACAACTGTGTCAGAATGAGTCCCTTTGGGAAATACAAGGAACACCCTGCTAAAGGTAACTTAAATCTGTACCCTCGGGAATCGTGGGTGACTCAAATGCTTAGTTTAGCCATGATGTTTTTATGCAAAAATTCCAGACAGAGCAGTAGATAATTGATACAATGCCCACTGTTGCCATTTAAAAATATAATTTAACTTTAGGAAAGAAGAGTAGAAGGGACCCATTATTACACTACTTGACACATGTGAGATCACTACAAGCTGTTTAATCTGTTTCTGTTTCGTTTTGTCAGTACTCATGCACAATATTGATACCAGAACTATAAACCAACCTTGCTTCCTCAGATTGCCGCGGACGCTCTAAAACACATGGGAAAATTTGATTCAACGAAATACCAGAAGCATACTTATTTACAACCATTAGGGGAAAAAATTAATGTTAGAAAGTGTATTGTACGCATCGGTTCAATTAAAATACAATCATCGTGGTAAATAGGAAGAATTAATTGCTAAGTTTGACATCGATTCCTCTGAAAATTATAGGATGCGAGGAACGAGTAGTGCCTGATCTAATCCAGCGTGATTAAACTGTCTCAAACCTGAGAGGCAGTTTGATGTTTAATGGTAACATAGAAGCAGAGAGCTGCTGGCAGCAGAAGGGAGGCAAGAATGTCCTGTCCATTTACAAATGAGGGCTGCTCTGGAAGCTGCAGTCAAAGAAAATAAGACCACGAGGAGGTGAAAGCCTTGGAAAAGAGAAAACAAAGTTACAAACACCTATTTACAATGTGTCGTTTACCTTAAACACCCCCAGAATAATCAGCTAATAGTATATTAAATATTGAGTGGGCTCAATATAAAATATCGCTTCCAATAATGACACATTTAACAGACTCAGCAGAAAGCTATACTTTTTTACAATCTCAAAATATACATAATGGCCTTTCCTATGTCTGCTTTAATGTATTTCTATTATTGTTAATTATGGATTTGTACATGTGTATGTGAATGCAGGGGACCACAGAGACCTGAGACCTAGGATTTCCCTGTAGCTGGAGTGACAGGTGACTGTAACTCAGGTCCTCTGAAAGAACAGTGTACACTTTTAACTCCTGAACTGTCTCTCCAGCTGCTTCTATATCTATTTTTCAGACACAAAACATCTGTTAGTAACCTGTGGATAAACATGAGGGATACACTCTAATGCACTATAACCTTAACTACAACATGAAGAAAAGAGGATAAAACGGGAAGGCAAGCTCTTCAGTACGGGCTGATGCGAGGTGCCTTGCCTGCCATTTTTCCAATCACAGACCTCTCCTAATGTCATTGGAAACGTAATACACATGAATATGAGCACGCTTGAATTATCTGAACTGCACCTTC
The DNA here is from genome assembly GCF_021556685.1 of Rattus norvegicus. Classification (NCBI taxonomy): domain Eukaryota; kingdom Metazoa; phylum Chordata; class Mammalia; order Rodentia; family Muridae; genus Rattus; species Rattus norvegicus. The sequence goes on from NC_141536.1 coordinate 148,622,602, forward strand.
AAAAAATATATACAAAGTTATAGCGTATACAAATGTATAGGATCCCAGAACGTATTATACATTTAAACTAGTAATTAACATTTCCTTCGAAATCCAGCAAGAAAAAAATAAAGGTACGCGTTTGTTTAAGGGGCTGAAGGATGGTTCAACAGGTAAGAGAGCTCACACCTCTCAGACCCAAGTGTGGTTCCCAGTAGCCACGTGGCAGCTCAAAACTGTCTGCAACGCCACTTCCGGGGGTACTTGCACACAGGTAACATGCCCGCATACATCTTTATATACCCACATACATAAACACAAAATAAATCTTTAAGGTACTGCTGGCATTAAGAAGACAAACAGAATAAGCCTCCACGATCAATGGCAAAGGGATTGACTTCCGTTTTGTCCATAAGTTATACTATTTAGACGTTAGTTACTACTTATCCCTTAAATATTTAGCCAATAGAGATCACAGTTTTTGAAACACACCTTAAAGGTTTGTATAAACGTTGGAAGATTTAAAAAAAATAGTCCACGGGTACAAAATATTTTATGCAGCCTCATCTCGGAATCCTAACATCACAGGATCTGTGTCTGCTCCCTGGAAGCCAAGTGAGAGGACCAGCAAGAAAACCTGAGAGTCTCTGGTTCCTTCACCTTAACCTCGACTTCTGAGCAGTCTGGCATCGCGGCATTTGATATCTCTTCCTCTGAGCAGAGAAACAGCCCAAACTCAAACAGTGGGCAGTGTGCCTCCCACAGTTAGAATCCCCCCAAGCTAAGAGAAGAAACGACACCCACATCAGCACAAAGTCTCATCCCAGTGTGGATGGCAACCTCTCATGTCCACTCCTCCTCAGTTGGCCATCCACCCTCTCTGTACCCTAGCAATGAATCCACATGCAGCTGAAGCAGAATTATATATAGCTCGGAGAGAAATGAACGGGAGATAGTGAGTGGCTGGAATTTTGGGTGAAGATCTAAAGACCCTCCCCATGCCTTCCTTCTGTGAGGGACTATCAAAAGACCTCTGAGAGGTCTCCTGAGGGCAATCTCAGCTGCTGATTAAGATAGTAATGACTGCCAATCTCAGAGGACAGCAGGCCCCAACAGAGGCTGTCCCTAGAGATGACTTTTAAAAGATTTTATAAAGGTCTCCTCTCCTTCCCTTTGCTGAAGAATTGATTGGCCCGCAATGTGAGGAAGGCAAATGAAGCCTACTGAAAACGGGCTTGATTGATTTTTAAATCCCAGCTCTACTTCCCATCTCTGGGACTTTGAGTAAATTAGTAAGCCCCCGAGGACTTCACTTTCTGCCCTGGTAAAATGAGAAGAGTGTGCCAGGCCTCACAGGCCGCTGTGGAAGCCAAAGAGAGAAATCACATTGCACCTTATTTCAAAGGGGACAATTTGACTTTGCTTCCGAGAGGAGGGGCTGCGCAGCATAGATCCCTAAGAAAAGGATCACTGTTGGAGAGTCTGCAAAGCCATGTGTCACTTCAAAGTTAAACAGAACTGGGAGATCCCAAGAGCCGTGTGATGGTCATGAGCTGGCCTCCATACCAGGTGCCAACTGTCCACGCAGTGCAGGAAGTGAGTCTGCAGGGAGGTTGGCATTGGTAACAAATAATCAATAAATGCTATTTTAGTAAATAAATCTAAAATAAATATGCATTGCTCCCATCCGCTGCTACATCCTAGAAGCCTAGAAGATACTTGGCACGTCATCAATAAATCCATCATTTCCCTATCATTATCTAATTTCTGAATTATTACCAATCAATTAAACAGGGCCCTCTAAGAGTATGGAATGGGGGTTGATTCCAGTGATCATGGGACTGGCCTGGCAGAAATTAAGACATTCTAAAGAGACATTTGTGTCTCTCAATCTACCAGATCATTGAAACAATGGACATGAGAATGCCACAGAAATGAGAATGCCCTAAGAATTTCAAGCTAAGAGAAGGAAAAGACACCAGCCAGCGTGGAGATTTATCTCCCAGAGCGAGACTTCACACAGCCCTAACAACTTGTTAAGCTACCTTATAAGGTGAGACTGAAGCTCTGAGAAGGAAGGATCAGTGGTGGGTGGGACCATGCTTAGCCATGCACGCACTATATTCTCACTTCAAACTTTACACTCACTTCTGGACCCAGAAGACCAACTTGGAGGAGTCACTGCTCGCCTGCTCTCCCCTCGCTCCACCGCCCTCTCTCATTCCCTAGTATGGCCATATTGATTAAATCTTCCTTTATTCCACTTCCTACTATTAATTTTGACTCTTTTAAATGTTTTTTGAGGACAGGTGACCCGACATGGCTTGCGGCACAGGGTGTGACCTCCAAGTTCAGTAAAATTTAGACCTTAAACAACTGTGGAGATTAGAGGAAAACGTATAAAAGGTTTTTGAGTCTGTATAGGGGCCTGGATCTGAAGGCAGTAAGGTTATCAGCAGAAATGTCAAAGCGGGTGTCAAGTAGGGAGCAGAAGGTATGTAATCACTCCCATCTTCCGTCCCCCTCATGAAGCAGCATCAGAAGTTGACACTCTTTGCCACAGACCTTCACAGACACCTGACCACAGCTCAGAGAAAGTAGGCAGGGTTCAGGAGTCAGCATCTGCTCATCAGGCCTTGCACGGGCCCCATGAGGAGCCACTGACCATCAGAGAGGTGTGGAAGCTACTTCACTTCCACCTCATAGACCTTAGGCAAATGTTCCTCATGGCCAAGCTAACCTAGAGTCCACCAAAGGAGAATTTGGTAGCACAGTTCTAGCTTATCTAAACTGGCACGACACAGTCCACCTCTTACTCAGCGTAGCATTCACACACAAACTTCTTTCTGGTTTCCTCATGTTTTATTAATTTTTAAAGTAATGATGAAAAATAACATGTTTCATTATATGGCCTCCGTGTATGTGCATCATTGTACTTTGCTAACATTCCCAGTCCACAGTCCTACCTTATTTTCCATTCTCCATCCCGTACCCATGCCTACCATCCTTCAGCCTGCCGGTCCCCTGCTTCCCTCCATCCCCTTAGATAGGCCCCTGTCTACATCCAAGTCAGTTTCTTAAAGTCTAGATTCTACAGATCAGAGAGAACATGCAATATTTCCTTTTTCGTCATTTTGGGTTTATTCATTTTAGTGTGTGTGTGTGTGTGTGTGTGTGTGTGTGTGTGTGTGTGTGTGTGCCTGCTTTGTCTATATATGTACTATGTGTGTATAATCTCCTTGACCTAGAGTTGCAGGCAGTTGTGAGCCACCATGTGGGTGCTAATCAAACCCAGGTCCTCTGTAGAAGCAACAATGCTCTAACCTCTTAGCCACCTGCCCAGTTCCAACACTTGTCTTCCTTTATTCTGGCCCTCTATCTTCTTTTCTGCTCCTCTTCCTCCCATTAGTCCCTTCAGCCCCCACAGTCTTCCTTCTCCTTTTATATCGTGTATAGTCATCTAAATCTAAGTTCTGCATAAGAGAGAAAATGTGATGTGTCTGAGTCTGGTTCATTTCACGTACCGTGATGGTCCCCAGTTTTACCCATTTTCCTCAAAGAGCTATAACTTCATTCATCTTTACGGCTAAACAAAACCTGAGGACTGCACTGCTCTGTCCCTCGCATCTGCTGGTGCCTCATGCAGTTACAAAACAGGCTTACCACCTACTAACTCAAAAGAACATACTCCATATGCCTTAATAAGTCATTCTTGTCATTTCTGGGTGACATCACTAAGTCACACTGTTAGCTAGCTTATAACTTAGTCCAGGTTTACAATAGGCATAAGGGGAAACTCTTCATTAATACAAATTTAATTATATGAAAATAAAAGAAGAAATACTCATAGTAGTCATAATACTCATTTGTGCCACTGGTCACGTGGCTGTGGTGGGTGGTTATAATCCTGCCCTCTAGCCTTGCACTGCTCCTTTTGCCACGAGCATCTTGAGCATCCTGGTTCACCATTGTCTCTCGTCTATGGCAAAGCTTCATCCCTCTGTATTCCTTACTTTTATTGTTTCTCTAACAAAACACCTAACAGAAACAACTGGAGAGAAGAGGGGTTTAGTTTGACACAAAGCTCAGGGCTGTGAATGTTAGATGTCACCTTGAGGGGATCTGAGACTGAGAGACACGCCTCCAGGTGTGATTGTGGAGAAGGATTGTCTGAGACAGGAGGAGTCTCCCTCAGAGTAGGTAGTGCCTTCCTACAGCAGCAGAAATACAAAGGTAAGGCCCTGTTGCTTTTGCCTACCTACCTTATCCCCATGCTTGCGAATGCATCTACTCTGCTGTTGCTGATGATGCTTCAGTCTTCTAAGGTGAACTGCAGACCAACTGGGATGGCTGGAGCATATAGCCTCATGGACTCAACTACCAAATCCCCAATCTCTCCAATGTGTAGGCAGCTGATGTTGAACCTAGTCCATGCCATGTGAGCCATGCTAATAAATCTTCTATACACTAGATATTGATTATCAGTTCTATTGTCCTACAGAGACCTCATACAAGGGGTTCAAATCCATTGTGATTGTTGGAGTATGCTGGTGCCTGGTGGCAAGACCTTTTAGCATCACTTTTTCACACGGCATCGACACGGAAGCACAGAGTTCAGAGGGTAGATTAGAAAAAAGGCCTGGCTAGCACCCTGGTGTTTCACCCTATAATTGCCTATATCCGCCAGCTATGCCGTATGCCCAAAGGTTCTATCACCAAGGGCCCAAGTGTTTAAAATCATGAGTTTTGGGGAACATCACATATTCAAACCATAAGAAGATCTAAATGTTTCAGACCAGAGAACATGAAGTTATTGGAGAAGGGAACATTGTTTTCAATCGCAGATAATTGAAGCAATAATAAAAGGACCTAGCTATGGGGGGAAAGCATTGCGGATCGAGTTCATGCATTTTCTACATCATGAGAGACGCCTGCAGCCCCATAAAGTGCTACCACCCTGCTGGCAGCATAAGGCCTTCAAAGGTCTCATTCTAGAATTCTTCCAGGCCATCTGTTTTAGGGTGAGTGAAAATACTGAGAGTCACTGGGTCTAGTGGATCTGAGCCCTTCATTGGTCACCAAGGGATTCCCCTACTCAGAAGTGATGCTATGTAGAATGCTGGCAGGTTGTAAGGGCTTTAGGGAACCTATGATAGATCTGGGGAATATAGTGGTACATGTAGAAGACAAGTCTATATTCAGAATAAGCGTCTTCTCCAGTGAGCAAAAAGAACTGTTCCTCTTATGAAATGCTGCGGTGGCACCACCTGTCCCATGGAAAAGCGCCATAGTGAGTCTTGGTGCTGATCATACCTATTGGCAGACAGAGCACCAAGCAGTCCCTGCGGCCAGATTATGCTTGGGAAGTTAAGAGTGCACATTGCTTAGCCTATATAAAGCTGCTTTTGCTGCCACCCACAGCCACTTGGTTGATGTGATGTCAGCGGCTGACAGACCAGACTCTAAGAGACTGCCGGGTTCTACTGTCTTCCACTGAACGTACAAGCTTAACCTCAGAGTCAGCTAATAGGAAACAGGAAGACACGGGAGGAAAGAGTTCAAGGCTGTGCCTGGGAGTGTGAGTGAGCAGAATCCAGATAGCATCAGTATCCGTCCCTATATACTGATAGCATCACAGATGAGTGGAGAATGTGTGAATAACTGTACACACCTTTTTTGTCGTCTAAATGTGTGCCCATTCTTCACCCCATCTCCGCTCACTGCTGGCATGAGTTTGGAGAGAGGCAGAGAGGCAAGCATTTGGGAATGTATGAAGCTGAGCTATACAGCCAATATAGCTATAAAATACATTGATAGCTCATTTACATGGGGCATCCCAGAAAAATCATGCCAAAGCAAGAATGAGTCCTATATACCTCCCTGTATTCCATTTCATTTGAATTTTTAACTTCACGGAGTGTCTTAGGGTTACTGTTGCTATGATGAAAGAAACACCATGACCAAAAGCAAGTTGGGGAGGAAAGGGTTTATTTGGCTTTTACTTCTATATCACTGTTCATCGGGCCAAGAATTCAAGCAGGACAGTAACCTGGACACAGAAGCTGATGCAGAGTCCACAGAGGGCTGCTACTTACTGGCTTCATTGACTTGCTCAGCCCACTCTCTTATGAAACCCAGGACCACCAGCCCAGGGGTGCTCCCACCCTAACCCACAGTGGGCTGGGCCCTCCTACATCAATCACTAATAAAGAAAAATGCCTTACAGGTTTACGGACAGCCTGATCTTATGGAGGTTATTTCTCAACTGAGACTCCCTCCACTGCAGTGACTCTACCTAGTGTCAAGTTGACCTAAAACTATGCAGCGCAGTGAGGGCAGAGAGCTTGTTTTACATTGTACCCTTCCACTTCTGACATGTTATGCAACAACTAGTGTTCATTAATAGCACAGAATGCTGAAAGACAGCACCCCATCCCCCGCTTTCTTCCCTGCTTGCAACCCTGACTTCCCTTTTCCTCTTTCCATTCAGTGGCCTCTCAGACAAGGAGATACTTGCTACTGTCCTGTGGTTCCTAACATGTATGGCACTGGGCCCTCGAAACTCACAGTCCAAGCACCTCCTGGCCAGTAGGCAAGTGGGAATGTTTGGACAATACTGGGAGTGGAGAGCAAGCCCCACCTGACACAGCAGAACCGTCTGGACTCTGCCATTTGGCAGTAACCACATTTCACCTTAACACCACTGCTTCCCGGCCAGCAATGGGGGGAGAGCATCCTACTGCCTGGGACTGTAGGGGGCCTTGGTGATGTTTTGGAAGAACTTTGTAGGAAATGAAGCTGTATGCCCATGCAAAGCGTGGTCATTTTAAAAGAGAAACGGGGGACTTGCATCAAAATTATAGCCATGCCAGGAGTAGGGGAGACTGTACTGGAATTGAGTAAGGCAGATGACCCAAACCCAGTCAGCCTTTCTGGAGGCTCAGCTCCAGAGCTGGTGGCTTTAAATTCTACCAAGCCTGTAAGTGCCAAATGCTCGCTCTTCAGACTGTTCCTCACTTCTTCGGAGTTATTACTCCCAAGGTGTTTTTAAACAAGGAGAAAATACAATGTGTGCCCTGTGGTCCAAGTCATAACCACAGATGACATTCATTCTTGAAGTGTGGCCTTAGCCACCTGCATGGAGATGACATAAGGCGTTGTTTAAATGCAGAGACCAGACCTTTCCTTGAACATCATTTATTTTTTTTCCCCTGAGCTTCACTTTTCAAATCTAAAAGGGAGGGACTTCATGCTAGCCCCTAGTCAGTAAAAAGAATCCAAAATACAATAATTAAACAAACAAAAGTTAAGTGATTCACAGGGGGGGGGGGCATAATTTGTGTCTAAACAAGATGGCCTCAGTATCTCACCCAAACCAAGCTTTCATTATCACAGGTCCCCAAAGATGTCAAAGGTCCTTAATCAATGAACAGAGAAGCCCCGTTCCTGTCCTATGTCACTATGCATCCTAACCAAATGGATAGGAAGTGGACTCCTTGGCTGGGCACCCAGCCAGTGCGAGAGCTGTTAGGAAATAAGAATGCGTGTATTTATTGAGGGAAATAAAAATGTGCATGCAACATTGCAAAGAGACGATTTATGAGATTTTATGGACATGTCACCGAAAGGCCCACTCAGTCATTGCCAGTGTTAGGTCTGCAAACACCTGGGAGCTGGAGCCATAAAACGCCCTAATGGAGTTGCTGGGCAGCACATGCCTATGGAGAGGCACATGAACCACACTGCAGTGTGCTGGCCTCTGGAGTGTGCAGAGCTGAGAGCACCTGGAGCCTATAAGTATGGGTGTGAGGGAAAATAAACACTCACTCTCACACACGCACGCGTGCACGCATGTGCACACACACACACACACACACACACACACACACACACACACACTCAGGTAGATGTGCAGGGGAGTGCGCACACATCTGGGTGCCATGAGAAATGCGGTGTGTGACATCCTGGGTGTGACCGAGAGGCAAGGCAGGGCTACAATGCAGAAGTGCGTCCATTACTCATCCTCCTTTCAAAGGACGGCAGAGTCTTTGCTGCTGACGGGAAAGAGTTAGTCATCCCCACTGTTAAGACCAAAGGCCTTTGGGAGATCGAGAAACTCAGATTCTCAGGGGAAACACCTCTGAAGTAAGAAGCTAAAACTAGAGGGTGCCTGGCCAAGAGTGGGATGTGGCGTGGGGTCCTGGCATGCACACCTCTTCTTCTGCTCCTAAGCCTCCCACAAAAGCCCCCCATCTCTTCCTGGTCTCTATAGGTCAAGGAGGAGCTCTAAGACCTAGCCTGACCCCATGTAGCTCTCTTGGGGACACTGCCAGTGCCCTCAGCTGCCCTGAATGAACTTGTCCACCCCACAAGCCTATTGTCGTTTAGATTCACCCTGTCCTCTGAGAGTGGCTTTCTGTGGGTGAAAGTTCAAAAGGGAATACATGGAAGTTCGCTATTACAAGAAAAGAAGGGAGAAGGCAGAAAGGGATGGATGAGAAGGAAGGCTACAAAAGGGAAAGAAGGAAGGTGTCCAGGGAGAGGTTGTAGAATCACAGCGTTCATCTTCATCTGAATGGCCAGAGGCCACAAAAGAAGCCTGACAGAGCATGACAGATGGGAGCTGCCCCTGCTTTTTCCCTGCCCTCTGTCCCTCCGCAGCAATGTGGGGGGTCAAACATTTTGCAAGATCTGTCTGGTTGCCTGAGGCATACCATCATCACATGCATCTCTCCGGCACGTGAGGACGGCCACTTCCCTCCATGACGGGGAGGGGTCTGAGCAAGGATGACTAGTGAACTGAAACCAGTCCCTTCAGTTGCTCACCTCAGGTGAAGCAGGGCTGCTGGCCCGGCTTGGAGTCTGAGTTAGGGGTCAGGGGCTCTGTGGACATCTGCCCTGAGCTGCACCCTTGTACCCAGCTGCTTCTCCGGACCTCATCCAGTCCTCACCCAAGCCTGAAGAGGAAAAATATCTCAATGCTGGCAGGGGCAAAATGTGAGAACTCGAGAGGGCCCCAGTCACACCCAGGTCTATCTATCTGGTCAAGGGAAAAACCGGCAAATTACGTTACTTTCCCTGTCTCTTGTATCCCCAGACCCAACCGCTTCCCTCTACTCTGATTCTAAAGCACTCCGCTCACCTCTCACCCTTGAACATAATGGTCCTACAGGTCAGACAGCACCCCTGCCCACCTCCTTCCAGAGGCAAGCGGACTTTCATGAAAGACAAAACAGCTGTGCAATGTCTCCCAGAAGACAGAGGGAAGTGTCCAGGCAGTTGTGACTCTAGCCAGTGTCACTTCTGACTTCTGGAGCTCACTGAGGTCTCCTTCACTGAGGTCCAGGAGTAGATTACAAAATGCAACATCTCTGCAAACTGGGACCTTCTGCATCCCCACTCTCTGTCCAGTTACCACCTCGGAGCAACTCCGGGGAGACAGGGAACATGGTTTTCCAAACCGACACTTCAGTCAGAGAAAGATCATAGGGATGTCACCCTGCCGTTCAGGCGCAGTGACTCTGTGAGCTAAGACAGTATCTGTTCACTTTATGCTTGCACGCTGGTACTCACACCGAGGCCCACACACTCATCTCATGGGGCTGATTTGCACGAAACTGGGTGCAGTGAGACGACCAGGAGCCAGGGCCGGGTCCGGTTGCATAGCACAGGATCAAGGCTACGGTTAGTATAAAAAGAGTCAGCAAAGGAAATCTAATCGATGGAATTCGGGTGTTGACCTCAGTGACCTTTGACCTCCCCTCACATCCTTCGTAGGCTAGCTCAGGTTTGGAAACCTGGGAAGCATCACTGGAAGGCCTTAAATTTGAACAAATAGAACACGATACCCTGTGAATCGCAGAGCATTGGGAGGACTTCCCCAAACTTACAAACGCAGAGGAGGTTCTAGGGCAGTTGTTAAGCTGTGGCTTCTGGTCCCCCTGGGCCTGAAGCGGGAGCCTGGTGCTGTATTCCTAGACACCTTCTGGGTTGAAGTAATGGGGTCTCTCCCAGAATCGAAGAAGTCTGGGCTCAAAGTAGCTTATGTTCGGATAGAAGATTCTACCCTCTGCCTTGCCCCAACACCATGCCTTGTATGATTCCCTTTCAGCCATGATCGCACCACACCCCAAGCAGCCAGCTATATCCCAGTATATCCAGTCCCATTCTATCTACTGTCCCTTGCTCCCACCCTTTCCAATCTTAGAGACATAGGCGCTTCCAGGCATCCTTCCCACCTTGCCCAGGACACCCATTCTGTTCCTGCTGCTTGCTGTTCATCTGAACGTTGATATGAGTCACTTCAACCCTCTAAGCCCGTGTTTCCATGCATGTAGACTAGGGACAAGCACCAGGCTTACCTAGAAGGAGGTCTTTCTAGATATTGAAAGAGGTAATAATACAAAGAAGACCTTGCTAAGGTGACTAACGCATACCAGGAAATAAAAGGATGAACTAATACTACCTCCCTTGTGAAATCATCCGTAATTTCCCCCATTTTCTTACTTCTGGGCATCCTGCAGTGCCTGCCTTTTACTTCTGCCACTGTGGCATTTATCACGCAGCTGAGAAATGACTAATGGGCCGGACCAACTTGCATAATCAGTCACAAGCACCAAGAGGTCTAGACCATGAGTCTAGAACAGGGCCACGCACGGAGCAGAGCTTCAACAGGGATGGAAGAAGAGTGGACCACAGCCAGCAGCCTACAGAGGCGCTCTCTTTGTAGAAGGAACAAGGGCCACAGGTGCTTTACAGCCAACTAGAAGACTGGGAGAGCAAGGATTTTATTTAAATTAGTTTCCAGGGGGGGAAATAAAGATAAAAACCTCACATCCAAGAAAAGGTATTATTTTATAAACAAATTTTCAAGAGTTTCCCAAGTACTTCCCATATTTCAATATAACATAATGATCCTAATTGACTTTTCGGGTTGACTTAGGATATCAAAAAGGTACCAATCATTCATTGCCCCAGGGCCAGAGTGCTTATTCACTTGGTTGCCCTTTGCATTGTCTGGTATCGATCATCATTTCCATTCTTCTAGTGACTGCTAGCTTGAACAGTAAATTATCAGAGATTCTGCATCACAATGTTGGCTCAAGGGTCCCCTGAGATGATGGTGAATAGTGGCTGTGGACTTCTAAACTCCTGGCCCTAGATTCTTTGATACTTTTCCATTGCAAGATATAATTGCTGCCCCCGCCCTGGATTTCAACAGCTTTATGACTTTGTTTGCATCCAGCAAAAGTAGCTTTGCGCAAATTTGTAAGTCCCAGGTCTTAAGTTCAAGATGTAGAGCCTCTCTTTAAGATGCTTACTCTTGAAACTCGGGCGAGCATGTGTGAGGAAGGACAAATACAGAGTAGAGAGTCCTATGGTAGGGAACCAAGTGCCACTGTCCATGCCTATGGTGGACTCTCTCAGAGTGTTCTCAGTCCTGTGTGAACACTACCAGTTGACAGTCATGGGACCTTGTGTGTCCCTTTCAGGCCCTGCTCCAAGACTGGCAAGCAGAGGAAAGGATGGTGGTTGTCTTCTGGTACCTGCCCACCATCTTCGTGCAATGACAATCTAGAACAATTGCCTCAGAAGAAGATGCAGCCAGAGCCTTCTGCTTCCTCAGTGCTGGATCCGGTCTGGAGGTCAAACTAACAGGGATGCTTTCAGGAGCTCATGTGCAAGATCAAAAGTTTGGAAGGCCTATGCTCCGTTTTCCAGTTTATCCATGATGCTGCGAGAAAATCACTTCTCCCTGAACCCCAGTTTAATAATCTGTAAAATGGAGATACTTTCTTTTCATCCACTGTATACCCATGGTGAATATAAAGGGGACACTAGGAATTCTTACTTCTAGGGAGTTATATAATAAATATCTTGGGCTTTGAAGATCATATCAGTTCCCTCACTGCTGCTCAACTCTGCCATCTACAAGAACAAGAAAGCCAGCAAGGCCTTTCCTAATCAGAGTGTGACATTTATATTTAAATAAAGCCTTATTTGCAGAACAGGTTAGACTGACAGGACCCTGGTTTAAAGATTCAGGAAAGTTCCTAGCGTAAATGATAATTCCCATTAATGTCAATTTGAAAGTCCATGGCTTAAATGTAATTTTCAGAAAACATTGCTGGCAGTTTCACCAACCCAGTGACGACAGGGTCCACTAAAAAGTGTTCCTCCTGACACAATCAGAAGTGACCCTGGTTATACGATGAGTCACTCTATAAAGGTGACATGGGGGACTCCTGTGGAGCGCTTCATCATCTCCCTTATGCTGAGTCGTGACTGAGTCTTGTCGCCTCTTGAATCACAGCAGCACATCTGTACAACAAAAATGGACAATGCAACCCTTTCTGGGGACATCTGTGCATGGGATCCTGAGATCAGAACCACCTCTGTCTGTCCATCCATTCTTTCAGATGAGAGGCCTCCAAGCAAGGAGTCTGGAAAAGTTCAGCTCTAGGGCAAGGGGAAAAAAGGAGAAGTGAGCCAGAGGATGAGAATAAGGCCTGAGTGGGGACGAGAAGGGAAAAGATGTGATCTCCCCCCCCCAGGGTCAACTCACACAGGGCCTGCTCATTACCTCTTCTACTGCTCACACAGCTCTACATCGCATTTGACAACGTTGTGTTCCAGTCTTGGGCCAAAAGAGGAGCGCTTGTCCTCATGGGGGTCACCCAGCCAGCAAGGGGAAGAAACATGAAGTAAGGCGAGGCAAGAATAGTGCTGTGCATTGCGAAAAAGGAAGTGGAGGGTGGGGAGCTACTGCTGGGGTATTAGTCCAACTGGGGGGGGGGTCAGAGAAGGGTTCCCTGAAGAAATAACATAGAAGCTAAGAACTGGGGTGAGTAGGAATTAGTCATCCTCTGGTCTTCCTCTCTGGGCTTAGGTGAAAGGCTCTCTTGATAGACGGGCTCTCATGAAGCCATCACCTCCCTGTCTTCTTGCTCTGAGCATCGTTGTACATTGCCTTTTGAATAGCCCTTTGATTATCTGAACTCTCTTCAGAATCTACCTGATGTATAGCATCTATAGGTACATCCTATATCCCAGGCAAAGGCCTAAGCCTGTTGCACTCATTCTGCCTCTCAGGGGTAGCTCCATTCTGACCCCCCACATTCCTCCTCACTCTCGAACCCACTGCATGGGCTGTGCCAGCTACCTAGCGCACATTCCCTTCCTTTACCTAGATAACCCCGGCTTATCCTTCAGATCTTGGGTCTCTTATTTCCCTGAGGTGGTCTTCTGTGACCTTCCCAACTCATTAAAAGTCCCAGTTTTTAAGCTTTCAAGCACCCTGAACCCTTATTTTTAATATAATATTTTTATTAATCTTTGAGAATTCCATAGGGACATTAAGGTAGTTTGGTCATATTCACTCCCACTCCTCCCCAAATTCCTCCCAGATCCATTCCTACCTCCTCACTCCCCTTCCCAGGTTCATGTCCTCCTGTTTTATTATACTTATTGTGTATATTATTAGCATTATCCACCAGGTCCAATCTGTCGTATACTCATGGCCGTGGGGCCATCCTTTGGAGCACTGGCCCCTTAGTCTTAGCAATTATCTACACTCTATTGATGATGTGACCAATGCATGTCTCCCAAAAGAGACCAAATGAACCCCAGAGGAGCAAGGCTGTGGCCACCTTGTTGGCCACTGTACGCTAGGGCGGGGCGTGAACAAGTAAATGACTTAAACGCTCAGCGTAAGGTTCTGATACAAGCCTTAGTGGCTCCACTCTCAACCTATTAAGAACAAAAATCCCCTCACCTGATGAACTCACAAACGTTTTGATTTGCACACATACCATTGGTTGTGGCACAGAAGGAAAAAAAAAACCAAAAAAACAAGCCAGAACACCTCACCATGGATAGGAGAGCTAAAGCAAAATTATCTATATCTAAGGATGTCTTGGGATCTATATTTCTTTGTTCATAAAAAAAAAAAAAACGGGTGAAGTGAGAGCATCCTCGACAAGGCCTCTCGAACTGGCTGTGCAAATGCAAACCACATTAAAGACTGAGAAGCATGCAGGGGTCGCTGGAGAGGCAGGAGAGACGCACCTCTCCAATGAGCCAGCTGCTGTGTGCGGACTCCACCTGGAGCAGGCGGCTGAGACTTCAAGGAGGGAGGCAGGACCAGGGCCACGACGTGCCCCAGAGTATTGATCTCGAGCCTTGCAGAGGGAACATTTGCCTTTCTTCCCCTTCCAAATAATTAAAGGATGTATTTTATGACCTGATAAAATTTACTGGGACCCTTGGCACGTAATTATGGTGCTTCTTTAAAGGAGACCCCATAAAAGATGCATGATTAGAAAGTTAAGGATCTGGATAGAATTGCAAGATGTGACAAATAATTTACAAGTGATAAACTGTCCGAGGGAGGGGGGCTTCCAATAACCTCTGATGAAGGCTAACAATTAAAATAATAAATTCCCCGGGAGCAAGGATAAGCCTTTTTATTTTTTTTTGTCAAAAGCTCACACTTGCACCTACTTTCCCAAGATGTCTGCTTTTTCCCTCCTTGCATATTTGCTTGGGGGCTTGCGAGCCCCATATTTAACTTTTAACTAATTGAGTGGCCCGTTCATTTGCTGACCTGTCATTTATTTCCAGCATTTTCTTCCATTTTCTCATTCTGTGCTTCTCTCCACTAATCCCTCAGATGCTGACCTAGCTACCTATCCACCTGTCAACCTATTTATCTAGCCCGTTTGCCTCCATTTTCCCCTTCATCTAACCACGAGTTTCTCCGCCTCATTCACGTATAGTGCTCGCTTGTGTTGAGCATGGTTTTCACTCTGTTCTAGAGCAGCGTCAGTCAGTAGGAACTACGTGAGGCATGCGTAAGTTTAAGCTTCCTGGTAGGTCCATTTAAAAGGTAGAAAGTAACAAGTAAAACTGATTTAAAGAATAGTGATATTCACTCAAACTAATAGAAGAAAAACTAGGGAAGCATCTGGAACACATAGGTACTGGAAAAAATTTCCTGAACAAAGCACCAATGGCTTATGCTCTAAGATCAAGAATCGACAAATGGGATCTCATAAAACTGCAAAGCTTCTGTAAGGCAAAGGACACTGTGGTTAGGACAAAACGGCAACCAACAGATTGGGAAAAGATCTTTACCAATCCTACAACAGATAGAGGCCTTATATCCAAAATATACAAAGAACTCAAGAAGTTAGACCGCAGGGAAACAACTAACCCTATTAAAAAATGGGGTTCAGAGCTAAACAAAGAATTCACAGCTGAGGAATGCCGAATGGCTGAAAAACACCTAAAGAAATGTTCAACATCTTTAGTCATAAGGGAAATGCAAATCAAAACAACCCTGAGATTTCACCTCACACCAGTGAGAATGGCTAAGATCAAAAACTCAGGTGACAGCAGATGCTGGCGAGGATGTGGAGAAAGAGGAACACTCCTCCATTGTTGGTGGGATTGCAGACTGGTACAACCATTCTGGAAATCAGTCTGGAGGTTCCTCAGAAAATTGGACATTGAACTGCCTGAGGATCCAGCTATACCTCTCTTGGGCATATACCCAAAAGATGCCTCAACATATAAAAGAGACACGTGCTCCACTATGTTCATCGCAGCCTTATTTATAATAGCCAGAATCTGGAAAGAACCCAGATGCCCTTCAACAGAGGAATGGATACAGAAAATGTGGTACATCTACACAATGGAATATTACTCAGCTATCAAAAACAACGAGTTTATGAAATTCGTAGGCAAATGGTTGGAACTGGAAAATATCATCCTGAGTGAGCTAACCCAATCACAGAAAGACATACATGGTATGCACTCATTGATAAGTGGCTATTAGCCCAAATGCTTGAATTACCCTAGATCCCTAGAACAAAGGAAACTCAAGACGGATGATCAAAATGTGAATGCTTCACTCCTTCTTTAAATGAGGAAAAAGAATACCCTTGGCAGGGAAGGGAGAGGCAAAGATTAAAACAGAGACTGAAGGAACACCCATTCAGAGCCTGCCCCACATGTGGCCCATACATATACAGCCACCCAATTAGACAAGATGGATGAAGCAAAGAAGTGCAGACCGACAGGAGCCGGATGTAGATCGCTCCTGAGAGACACAGACAGAATACAGCAAATACAGAGGCGAATGCCAGCAGCAAACCACTGAACTGAGAATAGGTCCCCTGTTGAAGGAATCAGAGAAAGAACTGGAAGAGCTTGAAGGTGCTCGAGACCCCAAAAGTACAACAATGCCAAGCAACCAGAGCTTCCAGGGACTAAGCCACTACCTAAAGACTATACATGGACTGACCCTGGACTCTGACCCCATAGGTAGCAATGAATATCCTAGTAAGAGCACCAGTGGAAGGGGAAGCCCTGGGTCCTGCTAAGACTGAACCCCCAGTGAACTAGTCTATGGGGGGAGGGCGGCAATGGGGGGAGGGTTGGGAGGGGAACACCCATAAGGAAGGGGAGGGGGGAGGGGGATGTTTGCCCGGAAACCGGGAAAGGGAATAACACTCGAAATGTATATAAGAAATACTCAAGTTAATAAAAAAAAAAAAAAGAAACACATAAAGGGAATAACACTCGAAATGTAAATAAGAAATACTCAAGTTAAAAAAAACAATTGAAATATAAGTAGGAAATACTCAAGTTAATAAATATGGGGAAAAAAGAAACATATATATTCTTGACTATATAACTCAGAACAAAAGTTCATGGTAACATCTAGGTTATTTTTTCTGTTGCCTCAGATGATGCTATGTTGTAAAAACAATTAAAAATAAAAAGAAGGTCACTTACTCCTGTAAAAAAAAAAAGAATAGTGATATTATTCTGTCATCATAATATAAATAGTTAATATATCTACCACATTCATTTTAACATAAAATAGAAACACCCTTTAAAAAATATTTTTTCTAATCTTTATCGATTTCAATCCATCTAAACTACTAGCACTTAAACACGTAGTCACTATTCAAAAATTTCAAGCTTTTTTGTGTTCTTCTGGTATTTGAAATCCAGATTGTCTTTTATCCTGGAGCTCAGCTCGGTCCTGACTACCCATGTACTGGGGCTTCAGTTGCCGCACACAAATGGCTCACAAATACCATATAGGAGAGCATGATCCAGTACGTGGTGTTTTCCTTGAAGAATTTCTGAGGGTAAGGGCAGAGCGTGCATTAGCTCATCCCATCCTTGTGTTTCAGCTCTTAGTCCACTTTCTCTCGCTATGATTGAATAACACAGACCGGGTAATTTATAAAGCATTGAGATTTACTCGGCTCACGCTTTTAACCGTGGGGAATTAAAGACTAAGATCAGATGGCTGCATCTGGGGTAGCCCTTCTTGCTGGTGGGGACTCTGCAGTCCCAAGGCAGTACAAAGGTGCCACACTCAAGGCAAACTACCTTAGCTTGGGTGGGGGGTCTCTCTTCCTCTTCTTAAAAAGCCATGGTCTCATTGGATTAGGTCCCACCCTGGAGGCTTCATTTAACCTTAATTACCTCCCAAAGGTTCCATCACCAAATACCATAGTGAGATTAAGTTCCCACCCTCTTAATACCTAACAAAGGGGATTAAATTTCAACATGAGTTTTGGTGGGGACATTCAAGCCATAGCAAGCATTGAGTATATGATAAGAACTCCCGATTTAAACTGAGGAAACTAACACTCAAAAAGGGGGGGGTGGTGGTGGTAAAACATCCCAGAATCAAAGCAACTGAATGTCCTAAAATGCTGAGAAATGCTGGGGCCGAGCCAGTGCTGTGCCAATGTGACAGCTTGCAGAAGAGCTGGCTACCTGCTCTTCCCAGAGGCCTTTGGGGCCCAGGAGACAGGCATGACAGCTCTGGGTGGGAGAGACTGCTAAGCCAGCCTGGAGGCAGGGAAGCAACTCCACACCAGAAGGGTTCTTCAGGCATGGGTAGGAACAAATCTTTCCTTGATCATCATGACAGCCAAGCTGTCCCCGATTCCTTCAAACATCTCCACACGAAGGCTGAAGCTGGGAAAGGAGACTTGGTGATTTATTTTTAAAGTCCATAAAGATTATGGTAACCTTGCATCAAATATTATCTCCCATTCCTGCATAATCCAGAGAGCTGCCCTGCCAGTGGGTTTTTGTTAGCACCAGCCTTGAGTTAATCTGGGAGGAGAAACCTTGATTGAGAAAAATCCCACCATCGGATTGCCTGTAGGCAAGCCTGCAGGACATTTTTTTTTTTTTGATCGATGATTATTGGGAGAAGGCTCAGCCCACTGTGGGTGGTCCCAGCCCTAGGCAGGTGGGCCTGACTTGTATAAGAAAGCAGACTGAGCAAGCCCGGTGGAACAGGCCAGTAAACAATATTCCTCCATGTTCTCTGCTTTCATTCCTGCCTCCTGGTCCCTGCCCTCTCAAATTCTTGCCTTGATTTCCCTCAGTGATGGTGATGACCGTGATGATGATAGTGACAGGCGCTCACAATTACACAATGCAGCAGCAGTAGTGCACTATGGCGTGTTCACCACAGTGTTCTGAGAACTCTACATTCATCAATGCAGATGCCTGCATTTCATTCTATTTAACTATTTTTAAATTATTGGATTTTTAAAGTTAGCATACCAAGTAATGAATTTCATCATGGAATCGTAGACATACATAACTTGTTTTCCTTGATACTCCTTCCCCAACCTGTGACTTCTCTTACCGAACGGTCTCCCTCCCCTTCCCTCTACCGCCCCCTTTCTGATCTCACATCACACATTCATTCATTCATGTTACCTTCTTCTTTTTCTCCTTTCCTAGCCTCACCCTAACACTCAATTTTCATATCTCCTAGTCTCCTTCCTGGTTTCATATCACACACACACATACACACATGCACACATGAACACATACATACATAGCCTAGGTACTTCCTCTGAAGAAAAATATGGCATTTCTGAGCCTGGGGTATTTTGCTTAATATAATAATTTCCAATTTTGCAAGATGTAGTGGTGCATTCCTGTTATCCTAGGAGGCAAAAGAGATGGATCTCTGTGAGTTCAAGACCAACCTGGTCTACAGAGAGAGTCCTAGGAGACCCAGGACTATATCGAGACACTGTCTCAAAAACTTAAAAAAAAAAAAATTCCAGTCCCATATACACTACACTTTCCTTATCCATTTATTGGCTGAAAGACATATAGACAGGTAGGCCAGCTCTATGTCCTAACTATCACTAATAAATAACACAGCACTAAGCTTGGATGTGCAGGTGTCTCTATAGAGGGACGTAAAGTCCTGTGTGTAAACACCTAGAGTGGAATGGTTGGATCATGTGATATTTCTACTCTTAGTTCTAAGAAACCTCCACACTGATTTTCATAGTGTCTCCATTAAGTTTACACTCCAACCAAGGGGAGAAGGTTCTCTTTTCCCAGATCCTCACCTTGGTGCAGACACCTTGACGTTGGAAATAAGGAAAACGTGTCATTCCCTTACCTGCTAAGTTAAGTGGCATTCCTTACGTGACCCCCCAGTTATATATAAGCCTCTAACTAAAAACAGGCTCGGCCAGACAGAATGGAGGCTTGGATGGGCACCACAGAGAGTCACGGAAAACCCCTGATGGCTGACTAAACATACAGCCTCGTGAGGAAGAACCAGAGAGTCCCTCTCTTAGTGAGATGGAGTCAAGGGGTGATCCATCCCTTCTCTTTGGGGGTAGTCAGAAAGGCTTCACAGAGGTAACAGCTGACATCAGGAAGTTCACTCTGATTCGCCCAACAGGAAATGGTCTCTCTGCCTCCTGCAAAGAAATAATCCACTGTATTCAAGGCCTTAGAGCTCAGCCTCTGGCCTGGCTCTGCCTGAGCCAACTCCACTCCCTCCTCCTCCACACCCAGCTTATCCAGCTCACTCGGATTCCCCCAGAAGGCTTTGGACATGCTCGCCATCAGGATGGATCAATGGAGAAGTACAATCACTCGGGCTCCCGAGAAAGCATGTTTGTTTAAGAACTCCTGTCTTTCTTGAGTTCAGACAAAACACCACGAGCTCACCACTCCCGGAGATATGCTGTGGGAATGATTAAAGGCTTTGGCTGTCAGAGGTCACATCAATCAGATGATCAGCCAAGTGTCCTCTGCTTGGGAATAGAAGAGCCATCAGGCAGGGGAGGGTAAAGAAAGAGCTGGGGCCAAAATAAGGTGGAGACAGGAGGGAGAGAGAGAGACAGAGAGAGAGAGAGAGAGAGAGAGAGAGAGAGAGAGGAAGAAGGAGGAGGAGGAGGAGAGAGAGAGAGAGGAGAGAGAGAGAGAGAGGCTCAGAGAGACACAGAGACACAGAGAGACTGAGACAGAGACAGGAGGAAGGGGAAGAAGAAGGAGAGGGGGACCCAATGAGCCACTGCAGAACCAACTGAGAAAAGGGGATTCCGAATGAAACAGAAGGAAAAGCTAAGACAGTGAAGAAGAGAAGGGAAGGGGAGAGATGGGGCTGAACACAGATCAAGGTAGTCAGTAACAAAACCATGATGCTGAACATTGACTGGCCAGATGCAGTGGGTAAGAGAAATGGTAAGTCAGGGGTGGGCACATGGCTCAGTACTTGGAAGTACTGGCTGTGTGAGAATGAAGTTCTGAGTTTGAATCCCCTACGCTCACAGAAAAATCTGGGCTCTCCAGCGTGTACCTGTAAGCCTAGCTCTGAGGGGCAGAGACAGGTAAATCCTAAGGGGACCATGACATCAGTCTAGCCAAGATGGCAAGTTCCAGGGTGAGTGAGGGAGCCTGCCTCAAAAACTAAGATGAAGAGTGATAGAAGAAGACAGCAAACGTTGACCTTGGGCCTCCACATGTGCACTTATGTATATGCTAGGGAGAGGAAGAGAGGGAGAGGAGTAAGGGGAGGGGGAGGGGAAGGGGGAAGGGGAGGAAGAGGGAGAGACAGTGAGCACACTGAGACAGAGAATAGAAGGTGAGAGAAAAAGTAAGAGGAGAGAGGGTGTGCCCAGTTCTCAAGAAAGAGCTGGGCCCCTGCTGCCTGGGCCTCTCTGCTCAGGCAGTCACTCACTCTGCCTAGAAGGCTCTTCTCGGGCCCTCTGAGTCACTGGCTTTTCCTCCTCATCTCCCCTCCCTCACTTTGTGAACTGAGACATCTCAGAAAGTTTATGGCCACCCCAATGGAACAAAGATCTGCCCCATTCGTGCCTGCCCATTGTTCTGGGTCTGAAAAGAGCCCTCAGACGAAAGCAATAACAGAGCTGAGAAAGATGTTCTTTTTTTCAACGGTTTACTATTTGCTTAAGCCCCACCCCAACCCCCCGTGGTTCTGTCCCACTGCCAGATCCACGGTCAGGCAGAGAAAAGGGGTGGGGCCAAAAACTTAGGACCCGATGAGCGAATGAACGAATAAACGGCAGTGAAGCTTAAATCATAACAGACAAATCCCTGGTGACTCACATTCTCCAAGCTGTAACAGTGGGATTCTGAGGCTGGGTTGGGTGTTGACTCTATGCCTGTTCACAATGGCCGCCCGCCCGGGCCGGGGCTAAGGCAGGGATACCTGTGCTTGGGGCTGGAGTGAAGGCAGAGAGCAGGGACCTACCCTGAAAGTCGGGCTTCTGCCACGCCCACAGGAGTTCTGAGAGAGTGACTGGAGAGCCAAGACCTTTCTGCTTTGCTTTAAGGGGCCCCCTGAAGAGAAATCTTCCATCTACAGCTTCATCTTTCCCAAGTTGAAAAAGATCATGTGGGCCAAAATGCTTGATTCCCTCCTGCAGTCAAATTTCTAAACTTAAACAGGGCTCCCGTCAGCCCCATTAGGCCTAATGTAGCTTCCCTCAGGTGCAGGGCTCTTTGCCTTCATTGAAAGTACTCTCAGAACAGCTGAGAGGACCAGCCCCTGCTGACCAACACTGCAGCACAGTGGGGAACCTTGCAGTCAAGCCCAGAGCACTCTGACCTCCAGAAAATCCCCAGTGCAGATCTTTCAGTTTCCGGGAGCCAGATAAGAAGCGATTACATGCCCTTGTATCTTGAGGCCAGCATGGGAGCTGTGTTTGGGGAATTGCCGTTGAGCCCTGGCTTCAGGACTTGGCAAAATCTGAAGAGCATGGTAGCCAAGACTCTAGGCATGAAATCTCAGAGTTGGAGGCCACTCCGGGTCACATATAGAATGACCCGGTGATTCACCCCAAATAGCATCATAAGCGACCCACAGTGCCCACCTCCTACAACGGCCCTTCCATTTTGCCTTTGAACTTCTGCGTTTCTCTTTGCACAAATTTGGAACTCTTGAACCCACACAGTAAACTCCAGTCTGTTTCCAAGGTAACCTATAACGGCAGACACCACTCCCAATGACAGGGATGCTCTGAAGTTTGATTTGCCGTGCCCCGGTAAAGGGTTCTCCCAAGGACTATCCAGGTTCTTGTCATTCTGGGTACTGAGGTGGCTAATGTCTGTTTGTGCTTTCAGCTGCTCCCTTCTTCACAATTACTTCCCCAGCATAAATATCACAGTGGCACAATGGATCATCACATCATCCCAAAGTCTGTAAGAATTTGGATGGGTCTTGTTACTAGAATTCCTGCCCTTGGGAAACAAACGTCAACCTCATTCCTCATCAGGTCCCTGCAATAAACCAAAGTACAATTCTACCAAAGTTCATCCTGGGAGGCAGTAAGCTAATTACAGAGCATGGGTGAACGGTTCCGGGTAGGAATGTGGGTAACTCCAAAGCTGCTACACTGGGAAGTCTTCACCCAGCGTGGATAATGGCTTCCCAATAGTCATTTGGATAGAGCCTCTCTCAACTAACTTCCCTCAGTCCACATACTATACTACAGCACCACCCAAAAAGCTGGGAGTCCACCCCTCCTACTCCAAGGTAAGGGAACATCGCCGGTCCACAGGTCCACTCCTGAAGGACCAGAATACCCAAAGTCCTCCGAGAAGGCAGGTGGGAAGTATTTCAATGGTGTTATATTTGGTCGGGGAGCCCTGGAGATATTGGTAAGAAGGAAGTCATTGAGGAGGTGATGCTTCATGAGCTTTTGAGGACTGAATAAGAGCTCTCGTCTGCTGAGCAAGAGTCAGCCTTTAGAAGAAAGAGAGGGGCTGGTGATATGTCTCAGGGGTACAGTGCTTGTCTAGCATATGCAGGGCTCCAGGTTGGATCCCCGGCATTTCAAAAGAATAAGGGGGTGGGGGGGTAATAGGATCAAAAGCCAGGTCTTCCACATATGAGTGTGTGAATGGGCAGAAGTTAGAAAACAGATTCTTTTTCTTGCTAGCTGTGATTAGTCTCCAAGTCCTGGGTTTGCCCATCTGTAAAATGGGTAATCAAGTCATTAGTGGATGTGAGGACTAAAGAGTATTCAACTACAAAGGTCATAGTCTGGTTGCCCACCAAAAGATCTCGTCTGTTGTTCTGGGTACCAAGCTACAGGACCTCTAGTGTTGCTGTGCCTTCCCCTCCCACCTGCAAACCAGAGAACATTCATAAGAAGTGGCCTCCGAGGAGCACAGATCTTCTGACCAATGGAAGCAATCAGCTAATGATGTAAATCGCCTGGCCTTGCCTTCAGTCACACCTGGTTTGAAATGTCTCTTCTGCCACCTACTAGTCTGGGCCTGAGAACTTGGACAAGTCACTTACCTGGCTGATACTCAGCTTCAAACATCCATGAAATGGGGTCAGCGAGTCATGCCTCATGGGCAACTATGGCTTGTGAACCAAGTCCCAGGCAACATGGGCACCCCCATGTGTGTCAGAACACTCCTAAACCCTGCCTCTCCTTCATCTCCACACACCACACAAGTACTGACTTCAATAGTCAGGGGCAGATACCCACGGTTGCGTTATCCCCACACACAGCAATTGCGTCCATCCATGAGTGTCTCTGAAGACCTCTGACACCCTATAGCCTCCAGGGCACCAAGCCTGCTAGGGCCCCGGGCAGGAACTGCACCTCTGCCTGGGAGACCAACTTCTCCACATCCTCCCCCAGTGATTGCGGGAAGGAGCGTGAGTCATTCAAGGAAAGGCAATTGGCACTGACTCCCCCAGCCTGCGGGGCGGGCCAGCAGGCTGTGGTTAAAGGACCTGCCTGGGTTGCAAAATAAACCAGTGTGCTGTGTTCTGACATCACGTGATGGAGCCATAGCTGGCTCTTCCTCCCTGGGTCACCGACTTGACTCAGGCTCTCTGTAGTCACATGGGCTCCTAGAAGGTTCTGAGCCACTCAGCTCCTAGGGAGAAAAGCTAAAAATTGGAAGAACAACACCCTCTTCTCCCCCTTCCCCCAGCTACACACACACACACACCATTTTTAAATCTCACCATGATTATGTAAATATTCTCTCATTATTTAAAATGTAGCCAGGTGTGCTGCCACATGCCTTTGATCTTAGCACTTGGGAGGCAGGTGGAACTCAATGGGTTCCTGGTTAGCCTGGGCTACAGAGGGAGACCCTGTCTCAAACACAAAAGAAAACAAATTAAACCAAAGAGTCTGAAGCCTAGGATCTCACAATAGAAAATGACACTACGCCCCTTGCACGAGTCTTATATAGTAGTGACTCTGAAAGCATTTCCATGAGTACTTTTTTAAATTTTATATACTTTCATTTTATTTATTTTATACTTTTTATTTCATTTATTTACCATCTTATTTTTAATTCGCTTTAACTTATGAAGCATACAAATATAGTCTTCCTCTTAAAATATTACTGAGCGGGCAGGAGCTCCCCCTTAACAATTGTCACCCTCTCTGGAGGCCACCGTAATGACCGTGTGCGTTTCTTTGCATGAGTGGCCATAAGAAAGACAAGGTGAGGGTCCCGCATTGGTTTTCACTCTGTGTGGATTGTTTCGTGGCTTCCTTTTGCACCTCTCAGAATGTATTAGAGGGGCATTTCCCGTTTTGTTTCTTGGTGGCTCCACTTATTCCCTGAGAGGGCTGCTTAATTTTCAATACCCTGAATGGTTGTAATAGATGCCAAGTGATCTCTCAGTTTTTCCAGTGTTTGTAAGCAACACTGGAGGCTGAATCAAGCCAAGAAAACCTGCAGCACTTGGTTTAGGGGTGACCCACACTCTGCACAGCCATCCCAGCAGAATGGGTACCCTTTAGCCCTTTAGACACGTGCAGATGGGGCTCCATGAGTCATCAGGATTCACTTTGCGGTTGGCTGAATCAATGCCCAAGAGGAAGGTTAAAATACACAGAATCCTATCTCACTGGGTCCGACTGTCCCACTCAAAGAGAGTGAAGTAGGACCAAAGGAACACCCAAGGTTAAGGGAAACATCTGTCAATCAGAAATTGTCCATGTGGGGAAACTGAGGCCTGACAAAGGAAGCTGACTTCTCAAGAGTGAGACACCACCCTTTTCTTGCTAGACCTGCTTTGGATGTTTGTCCAAAAGAAAAATCTTCTTACCTGGAGCTGGGGGCCATGTTTCTTCCTTTGCTTAAAATATGCCAGCAGCTTTCTGTGGCCCTAACATCCTGAGCATCAGGACTTCTTTGGCCCTGAGGCCTTTGTGTATTCTTCTGGGTCTCTCTGGAACATCGCTTGCTATTGCTACTCTTCATCTTGCCTAAGTGCTATTTTTTAGGCCCCAACTAGATTGCAGGACAGAAACAAATCTCCTGGCAATCAGACAGTGTAATTAATTCACTATGTTAGAGATGCAGGAGCCATGGCATACCTCCTGAGGAAAGCTGCTGACAGGGAGAGGAACCAGCCCAAGGAAAAGGAGACAGACATCAGACATGGAGACGGAGAGTTTGAAGGTCACCCGGCTGAGTTTGGGTCTTGCTTTGGTCCAGTGTTTCCTCACTATGATGTTTTTGGGATGGTAACAAATATCCTGTGACATTGGAAGCATGCGATCTGACTTTTTTTGATTTTGATTTTATAGGGGATTACAGTTAAGAGACTGCACGAATCTCAGAAGAGATTTTGAACTTTGGAATTTTAAACATTGTTTTGACTGCAATAAACTATGGAGAGGTTTGAAGTTGGACTAAATGCATTTTTGCATTGTTGTAACTATAAGGCGATGGGTGCCAGAGGGCGGAATGTGGTGGTTTGAATAGGTTTGAGCCCTGTAGATTCATGTGTTTCAATGCTCAGCCCTGGGAGTGGCGCTATAAGGAGGTGTGGCCTTACTGGAGTAGGTGTAGCCTTGTTGGAGGAAGTGCATCACTGCGTAGGCAAGCACTGAGGCCTCCTATGCTGAAGCTTGCACAGGATGGAATGAGTCTCCTCCTGGCTGCCTTCAAGATGTAGGGTCATGGCAAGATGTAGAGGATCCAAGGGATAGGACTGGGGAACTTGTGCAGATATCCAGTGTTCGTGCTTTACTTGTGGCTTTACTCTATGCTCTGGCTCCTTCTTATGTGCTGGACTCGAGGCAGTAAAATCCCAGTCATCTTTGAGCTTGAGTCTTGGCACCTCAGGGATGCACCAAACAGGCTTTATTCCATGCTCCCTGTAGAGAACCACGGACCTTGAGCAAAACACACCAGCAGCCCAGCTTCTCTGAAAGGGCGGTTGGTTCCCTATCCAAGTAATAAACGTTAGGGACATTTGCAAGGAAAACAAATCTAATTTTCCAGGTCTATTCCAACCTCCTTCAGTCTGAAATCTTTTTCTCCCTGAGACCAGTCTCTGAAAACTTAAAGAGATGAGGCTGGCAGCCTCCCTGCTGGTTCCTCTCTAGTCAAGGCTTCTTCCCAACAGTGTGCCCAGGGATGGACCCTGCTGTCGCTGCTCCCTGGGCTTGGCTTTCTTGGCACCTAGGGGGCTGATGTTCTGACAGAGCTCCGGGAAACCAGGCCCTGGGCCATCTTGCTTCCATTTGTGACTGTCATAGAGTCACTATACATCAGTTCTGTCCTTTCTGTCAGGGCAAAAAGAACCAGCAGGAGGGGCTACACTGGGCTGAGACTCTGATTTGGATAGGAAGAGAGTAGGAGGCCTGGCCTGACCTGAGAGCCAGCATTATTGTGCCAGAGCCCCAGGTTTTGGCAGAGCCAGAATCCTGCTTGCCAAAGGAACTTAGAAACAGCCAAAACCCCGTGTGGATGGAGACAATCACCAGCCTCGTGGTTGTGATTCACTTCTGTTCAGCTCATCACGCTGCCCCCCCCCATGAAAGCAGCTTCCATTTCAGTGAGTCTGGGAACCAGTTTTGAGGTCAGTTCATCCAAAGATCTCTTGGTCATGACAGAAATATCGCAGGCACGCTTCGGTGACTTCAAGAAAAATGACAGCCACTAGATAGATGCCTTTTACCTTCCCGAGCCTCAGCTTCCCCCTCTGTCAGGTAAGGGGTGGCATTGAACCAGGGGCAGTATGGAATCAGTCCGACTACTGTGAAGATTAATTTACAAAACATATTAATTAAGTTCCCATCCAGTGATGAGCAGTAAGCATAATGTTTTGCCTTCTGTGTTCATGTCACTGCCAACATCTTCCTTACCACCGTGTTATGAATTAACAGACCTGAAGTCATACATCTTTGAGTGTTGCATTAACATCTCACTCAGGGCTGGAGAGATGGCCCAGCAGTTAAAAGCACTGGCTGTTCTTCCAGAGGACCAGCATTCCATTCACGGCACCCACACAACATCTCACAACTATCTGTAACTCCAGTTCCAAGTGATTTGACTCCCTCACACAGACGTACATGCAAGCAAAACACTAATGCACATAAACTAACGATAAATGAATCATTAAAAATAAAAAGGTCTTAAAGAAAAGAGCACCCGACTCAGAAAATAGCCATTGTGCGGTCCCCTCATTTGGGCTTGGACCAAATGACTTGCATAGACCAGGGACACACCCATAATGGAGCCATTTGGCCTGGATGAAGTTCATTCAGAATGACCCATGTCTTAGAGAGAGAGAGACCAGGCATCCCATGTGCCCCCACCAAGTCCTATTCGTAACTTAATGGAACTCAACCTGGAGTCCACCAGGAAATCTACCCAGCCAAAGAACAAGGCCTAAGGCACTAAGGCTTAGGCCCCTATTGCCCATGGCAACAGATAGCTAATTTGGCCATGCAACATTCTTGCCCTACCGGCTCTTTTTCTGTTGTTACACTTTCCTAACTTTTCTTTTAGTTCAACTAGATTACCTGGATGGGAAAGGATAGAAACCAATGCCATCCTAGAAGAAATCACAAGTCAGTCATCTTAGTCACATCCCAGGCTACCTGGACCAGTTGAGCGCATCCGTCAACATGAGCCTCACCTCAGAACCACCCGCCATTGAGAGCATGGGTACCTGCCACTTGGAGTGAAAGCAACAGCCGAGTGTGTTGGTTACCACCTGTGACACAGCCCTCAGGCAAATGACGTAGGAGACTGTCGGGAATCTGAGGCCTGCTGGGGCTACATAGCAAATTCTAGGCCATCATGGGTTACACAACGAGACTCTGGAGAGAGAGAGAGAGAGAGAGAGAGAGAGAGAGAGAGAGAGAGAGAGAGAGAGAGAATGAATGAACATATAAGTGAGCTCAAAATGATTCTAAAATGAGACTGTCTCCAGAGACAGAGAGGAGAAAGAATATAAGTGAGTCTGAAGTGATTCTAGACACTTCCTCAACACAGGCTAAGGGGAGGGAAGACCCACCTGATCAGGTAAAAGCAAGCACATTAACAAGGCCACTAAAGCTTATTGTTGAGAAAACAGACTGTAACCCAAAGTAAACACTGACCTGCCACTGGCAAAGAGTCCCCAGGGCAGCTCTGATCGGGGAGGGGACTCTGTTTGCCTTAATCATCTCTGTGTGAGCATGTCCCTCCAACATATCCGAAGCTTCTAGGGGAGGGGTGATTCTGTGAAATGCCCCGACATTAACCTTACTAATATGTACGGTGTGAGCAGGGAGGAGAACCGGGAAAACAAATTCACCTCTCGTCTCCATCTTCAGCCAGGTGTTCCTCTCAGCATCTGCTCCATGTTTATTGGAAGCGACCATTGGAATAGACTTAACCAACAGCTTGTGGTTCCGTGTTCAGTGGGTTCTCGTCTCGGCCCTCCCTTGTCTCCTGTGTTTCTCCCTTCGGGAACTATCCTTAGGTTCAAAATAAACACACGCCAATGGTACAAAAGACTTCCTTCCTTAAAGTGGTTGTCTGCACTGACTCGACCACCACTCCTGTCCAGGAGCCCCAAGACATCTTCCTTGGGTGATAGTCGATGTAAGCCGCCTCTCCCATCTTCATTCTCCCTTGCCGCAATTTCATCTCCGATACCTCTGACGTTTTAACAAGGTCTTTGTTAACTCTGCATCAACACAGATCCTGGACCCATCAGGCTTGAGGACATCCTAGCCAGGTTCTTCAGCATGTACCCTACTTACTAATACCCCTAAGTGTGTATATACGTCATACTATCCTACAAGTATCCCATGTTCCCTCTCACCGCAGGGCCTTTGCACAAGCAGATTCCAGAACCAGGAGTTCTCTTTTGCTCCATACGCCTTTCCTTTAGCTAACTCTTGGATGAACTCCTCCTAAGAAACCTTACCTCAGCCCTAGGAGCCTATGAGGTATCCTCTCAAAGAGCAACCCTTGTTGGGCTGAATAATATAGAGCTCCATAGCAGAGCTCTTGCTTCATATGGACAAGGTCCTGAGTTCAACACCCGGCACCAAAATGAAAAAGTAAGAACCCCTGGCTGTTTTCATCTTGTTAGTCTTTCTTCTACGTATGGTGATATAGCTATGAGTGAATGGATGGATGGATGGATGGATGAATGATGAACGAACGAACGAACAAATGAATATATTTGCTCAACCGCAATTTGGCCTTGCCCAATCTGTGAGCTTGGGTCAAAGAGGTGCCATGGGTCCTTGGGCATACCACATCAGAGACAGACCTCTGTCTGGGGAAGGATTTGACCTCAAGGTTGAGTAACAGTTCATGTCCGGAAGAAGGCCTTTGGCTCCTAGAGGTAGTGTGGAGCATGCTGGGAATGCATGTGGTGAAGGGAGACACATGAGAGACATGGAGAGAAGCCGAAGCTGGGAAACTAGAGTCTGGGAAGGGGAGCTCCCTCCACCTTCAGCAAGGCTCCAAAGGCCGTCGGTCTCTGGTGCAAAGGCCACAGTCCTGCTAGGTCAGAAAGAGCATAAACAGCTGGGCGAGCAACAGCCTTCTTCCCATTTGAAGAGCACACACCCAGCTTTTTTTCCCTCCTCGGGTGCTTGCTGCCCTCTGTACCTGCACCACCCTCCCTGGTTTATACAGAGCTGCCTCCTATCAGCCAACTTTCTCTTCAAAGGCTACCTCCTCAGACCCACCTCCTAATGTCCCCACCCACTGGGTCACTCTTTTTCTGTTTTCTGTTTCTACTCTCCTTTCTTTAAGGAACTTGCCAATATATCCAGTTATCTCCAGAAAGGCAGGACCCTGTATGTGGTCCCTTGGGCCTTGCATCTGCTTCATGGTCCATCCTTATATGAGGACAATGACAAGCAGACAGACAAAAGTACAGGGGCTCTGTGCCAGCTGTTCCATGGCCCCAAATCCAGCTATGGGCATTCATACTCCCTCTATCTTATGCCCTCCACCAGACTTCCAGGGCCACCCAGCAGATCTACAGGACTACTGTATCCAGGGTATTGAATCCCCAGCAGAGGAAAATCTATCTCCCTAATTTTGTGTCTAAAGGAGATGCAGACATCACCACATAGCCACCTGCCCCACCCCACACACATCAGCATGGCTGTAGCTGGCCTTGAATTTACTCATCTGGACAATGGGCTTGATAAAAGCCAGTTGGAGGTAAGAAAGGGACTAGCAGTCAGAAGCCCAGGGCAGAGTGTTCAGACAATGCTGCCCTCAGTCACATCGCTTTCCCATGCTAACACATGTCTGCATCCGGCACGCTGCTCCTTCCTCTGCCCCCTGCCCCTCAGGAGTTGCACTGGGAGCCTCCGGAGGCATTGAGTCTCACCATGG
Organism: Rattus norvegicus; assembly: GCF_021556685.1. Classification (NCBI taxonomy): domain Eukaryota; kingdom Metazoa; phylum Chordata; class Mammalia; order Rodentia; family Muridae; genus Rattus; species Rattus norvegicus. The sequence continues at coordinate 148,653,538 of NC_141536.1, forward strand.
CCACCAATCTCACTCAGCCAGCACCAAGCTCTTGGGTGCTGGCGTGGATAACTTTGCTCATGGAGAACTTCACACAGTATAAGGGGGCCCAGCTTCATCCCTACAGACCTCACTCTGTGAAGGGTAGCCCGACTTTCTGAGTATCCTCCAGTGTGTTCAAGGAGCTTGCCTACAGCCACACAGAGCAGCTCCATTGACCAGCTAGGAGGAAAGGATCTACCCCTGACAGCCGGGGTTGGGGGTGGGGTGGTGGCATGTGTCTGGGTGTGCATACATATGTGCATGTGTACATGTGTGTGCATGAGTCTGTGTGGTATGTGTATGCGTTTGTGTGGACGTATGTGCATGTGACCTGCAGGTATGTGAGTGTACATGTGCAAGCCAGAAGTCTGCCCTGGGCATCTTTCTCCGTCACTATCTACCTAGGCTTTTAGAGGTGTCTCATTGAATCTGAGAGCTTATCACTTCAACTAGGTTAGGGTTTCCGTCTGACTCCCCTCCCTGCTGCTCAGTCCCAAACACTGGAGTTGGTGATGTTCACTGCCATTGGCCAGCTTTTTGGATAGGTTAGCCAGGTTCCCCCACTTTCACTTTTCACCAACTGAGCCATCTCCTCAACATGTTTCCTAATTCAATCCCCCCTCCCTCTTCCTCTCCCTCCCCTCCCCCTCCCCTCCCCTCTCCCTTCCCTGTCTGTCTCCTTCCCTGTCTCCCTCCATGTCCCTCCCCCCTCCCTCCCTCTTCTTCTCCCTCCCCTCCCCCTCCCCTCCCCTCTCCCTTCCCTGTCTGTCTCCCTCCCTGTCTCCCTCCCTGTCCCTCCCCCCTCTCTCCCCCTCTCTCCCCCTCCCCCCCTCTCCCTCTCCCTCTCCCTCCCTCCCATCTTTATTTTCTTTCTTGAGCTTCCATATTTAAGTTTAACTCTCCGTGACTCCCTCTGTTTGTGGCTCTGTACATCTCTGTCTCCTTGGAAGGGATGTCCCCTCCTCTTCTGTCCTATAGCTTTCTGGCAGTCAGCTGTTGGCCCTTGGAAGTCATTTCATTGAAAAGCAATTTCTAATCTAGGAAGGGTCAGGGAAAGCCTCTGCTCTCACTCAGATAGTGGCAACTTCATTTTGGAAAAAAAAAAAAAAAAAAAAAAAAAAAGCTGGGCTCTCATGGTACCTAAGGCAAGGTAGACCAGAATGGCAGTCTCTGTCTGGAAGAACCCAGAACCCAGGCACACCCTCTGCTCCAGCCAGGGGCTGGACCAACCAGTGTTGATGCCACATGTTGGGATATGGGCCAGTTAGATGTCGCACTGGGAGCCAAGATTCAGTGAGGTGTGGCAGCAGAGAAAGCAGGAGGTGATACTCGGGCCAAATGGTGCCATTACTGCCAATTAGAGAAATGGTCCATTATCACCACCTTGTCATCAGCATCACAGGTGTGCCCCCATGGACACCCACCAGGACGCTGCCATTAAATACCCATGCTCTTTCTCCCTCCTACTCTCCCCACATGGCCTGAGGGTGAGGGCTCTCTGCTCCTTTGCTCCCATGGAATTCTCTGAGACGTAATACTATACAACACAGAGCCTCAGTGGGCGGTGAACACCCAATCTGGGAAATAGATAACTGAGTGATAAATTCCTAAGTGTAAAGAAAATCATCACTAAGGTGCCTTCTAAACTAAGACTAAAGAATCTTCCAGAAGAAGTGATGTCTTAATATTTTCTATGTATATCCACAATCTCCTTTAGTAAAGTATGTGTCATGAATCAGACAAGTTAAAAGACAAGAGACACAAGGTTTACGGTTCCAAAAGTCATTTTGCTGTGACTCTAAATATGGTTGCCTTTGTTCTTCCAAATTTCATTCAAAAGACACAAGTGATTACTGCTGGAGGTTTAAGAACCAAGGAGTCCAGCAGAGCTGCTCCAGCCTGCCCTTTCTAGTCTAAAGCACACCCTTAAACAAGCCATGTAACCCTTGTAAGCCTCAGATACCAAATGAGGCCAAGAACCTATCTTGATGAGGAAAATCCATGAGCCACCTTCCTGTCACTCATTAAGAACACAATAAGTACATGAGTAGATTTGTATATTATAATATAATGGGGGAATTGGGATCTTGTACCAAAAGGAACATACAATAGACTGGATGACCCAAGAGGTCTAAGAGTCTTGACTTCAGCCTGAGCAGGCCTTGCAAGAGCCTTTGCCTCACCCCTGCCCTCCTATGATACAATACACCTGCTGCGGTCTGGATCCATACTGGCTCCACCCTGCCCAGTTCCAACGAGCACCTCAGGATCCCCATCCTCTCTGGACCTGACGTGAATCTTTTAACCATTAAACACTTAGCATCGTGTTTTCCGCCTTCACAAGTTTCTAAACAGTAATTAGGCCACGGAACACCCTGTCGGGTGGTGAAAATAAATATCATTAGTGTAGGAGGGGGTGTGGGGTAAGTGGAGGTGCTCCGAGGCTTGGCACGCGGCTGGGACTGGCTGGCATGAAGCAGAGCCGTCCCATTCTGAACTCCCAGCTACCTAGCTCTCTCGGGTGGAACAGGAGCCTACCACTGGAGATGCAAGAACGGCTGATGGAATGAGACCGCACTGCCTCTGGTATCCAAAAGATCTGTTACATGTATATGTGTATCTATTTGTGTGCTGTTGCATGTATATCACATGCATGTGTGTGTGCTTGTATGTGTGCGTACGTGAGCATGAAAATTAATGCTCAACCATTGAGAAGCTTCCTCTGTTACACTCCACCTTATTCTTTAATATTTCATTTTTATTTTACGTATGAGTATTTGTACGTGTGCCTGCATGTGCACCACATATGTGCCTGGTGCCTGGGGAACCCATAGAAGGCATCAGAGCCCCTGAAACAAGTTATGAATAGGTGAGAGTCGCTACGTGAGCGCTGGGAACTGGACCCAGGTCCTCGACAAGAACAGCAACTGCTCTTAACTGCTGATCAGTCTCGCCAGCCCCCGCCTTATCCTTTGAGGTAGGGTTTTGCAGGAATGCTGAACCCACTGGGGACAGAGACTGCCTTGATGCTTCAAGACTTAAACCTTCTATGGCAACTCTTAGGGTCCAACTTGGCAGATGCCAGTGGAATGAACGAGCTGCCCGTGTCAGAGCCTTGGGTCTAAAGTCCTTTGGCACTAGAAGTTAGACTCCAGCTTGAAGGTGTGTCAAACATCAGGGTCCATCTGGAAGTAGAACAATTCATTAGAAATACGACAACTCAGCCACGCTTACAACTAGCAAGACAAACATGCGCACATGTGTCCATATGACCATCAGTATCCTCAACTAAAAGCTAATGGTTCTGACCGTTCCAACACGTGAAACTTCAATGGAGGCAAACGCTGGTAGCATGGTGCTATCTAGCACACGCCATGCACCGAGCATGGGTGAGCATTCCCTGTGGACCACCTATAATCCCCAGAGTCTTTCAGTGAAAGCACCTCTCCACATCATAAATAAGGAAACAAGCTTTATTGGGGAAGAAATCCATCAAACCTAATAGGATTTACCCTTGCGCCCATGTCTCCTCCTTAGAATGCCATCCTGTTCGTCTCCTCTCTGTTGGATGTCCCCATTGCCTCCACCTAGATTTCAAACCATGCAGGGAGGAGGTGCCAGTTGAGAAAGAGGGCAGTACCACCAACTTGGTCCTGGGAGATGAGATCTGAGTAAGCAGAAAAGCTGGAGATGGGAAGCCCCACCCAGATGCTGCTTCTGAGTCCATGGATCCACATCTATGAAATTAATTACAGGTGCAATCAACCTGCTATGTACACAGCTCAGGAACTGCGGCACAGGTGTCTGGAAACGTGGGCCTGGTGCCCTCGTTCACACCACTGTGACACCGGAGGACACTGGCAAGCATGACCAGCAAGCATGTGAAGCCATTTCCCCTGCCTGATCCACTTGAAATGGCTCTGACATTTGTCCCCCTTATTCCTATGTCCATCATTTCACCAAATGCAGCTCTTATGACCCAGGTTTTTGCAACAGTTTTCTATCTGGTTCTCTGGCTACCAGTCTCTCACTTTATTCAACTCACTCTCCCTACAAGCCATCAGAACCATCTTGTTAAAAATCTGATCCTGAGTTTCATGTCCCAATAAAAATATGCAGTGTAGAGAGATGGCTCAGTGATTGATAGCTCTTGATGCTCTCCCAAAGGACCCGAATTTCGTTCCCAGCTCCCAAGTTGGGAGGCTCGCACCTCTTATAATTCCAGTTCCAGATTATCAACGCCCTCTACTGGACTCCATGGGTACCCACAACACAGATGGCACATACAATTAATAAACATAAATATAAATCTTATTGTTTTTAATACTCTCAAACTTTCAATGGACTCCATTATTCTCAGGAACATGTCCAGTGTAGTAGCCCCATTTTACTGCAGTAGAGATAAAAAAAAATTCATTAGAATACGACATTTCAGGATCTTCTCCTCTGTTCATTTTCCTTTGTGGTGACAAAACACATGAGCAAAGCAAATTAGTGGAAGGCAGATATATTTTGGCTCCTGGTTTCAGAACTTTCAGCCCACGACAGTGAGAAGGGTGTGAGCAATCAGCTCTCTTCATGGCAAGCCAGAGGATGGGGAGAGACTGCCTGAAAGGATGAGCTTTCTGCTTCTATTCCTTTTGAGTCCAGTGCACCACCCTCCTTCGCCAGCCTATGGGGATTCCCACATGCAGGACAGGTCTTTCTGCCTTAGCTGATCCTCTGGGATGGCCCTCACAAACACTCCCGATGCTGTGTTTTCTTAATCTCCCTGGTATTTCTCAATATGATCAAGATTGAGCCTCGATCTCTTCTCACTTCTTTAGAAGGTAGGATCCAAGAAATGTACCTCAGAAGGATACTACTCACCAGAAACAAAGATTAACTGTCTGTATAACAAAGACTGAGAAGCTGGTGATATTGGGGGAGGGAGGTGCGTTGTGTGTGTGTGTGTGTGTGTGTGTGTGTGTGTGTGTGTGTGTGTGTGTGTGTGTGTTCTGAGAGTAAGGGAGACATGTGGGCATCAATAGTTAAAACTGAAAATAGAAGGAACTTCAGGAGCCTATAATGTCCGGATCTTGATTATGGGGAACTTAGAGTAGCTGTTTTTGGTGGTAAACTTCCTTCAGAAACTAACCTTGTGCTACAGTTATCAAAACTCAGCTGAACCATATAGGACCTCCAAAATTGTTCAGGTTACACAGTCGGTAGCACTTACACAAGTTCATGAAGTTGGCATCCTCACCTCCCCAGTAGGATTGGTTCTTCACCTCAGTGTGAGCAGGATAGCCCGTTAGCCCTCGTGTTAAGTCTGCACAGTGGGATATTTGGACTGCCCATGCTTCCCATCATCCTGTGTGATCTGTGATCTGTCTGTGTGATCCTGAGAGATCAGAGATAGCTGCTCTTCACCGAGTTCCAGCATTTCAAAAAAGAAGTAACAACTGGCTGTTGTTCAATATGTGACTGAACATTGGCCTCACCCTGCTTATTTTTAAGATTAAATTTTCCATTGAGCACATGTCAGTACTCACTCCTCAGGGTGACTGCTTTCAGTTTTGGCCCTCACCACTTCCAGCTGAAGATGGGAGACAGAAGTTTAAAGGGTAGAGGGAGAAGTGTCCGAACATTCAAAGCAACCAAGAAGGGAAGTTGTCCGATTCGGTTCTAAAAATATGTCTTCGCCCTTCTCTGCATTGTCCAGTGAAAATTTGCTTGACCTTCACCTTGCCGGGAGGAGAGATTGTGAGGGCTCCTTTGCCGGACTCACCCATTATGGCTTCTTCAAAGACCTGAGTAAGAAAATAACTCACAGCACCAAGCTCCCGTCTAAGAACCAGGTCTTCTGCATCCCTAAGCTCGGTGAGATTGTATACTAGGATACGATGCCTTCCCCCTGCTGGGCCTGTGGCTTCGTTCCTTCACTGGAACAGTCTGGAGATTATGGTCCCTTTGCATCTGTTTCCTGAATGAGAGAGCTGGTCCTCAGACTATCCCGTGACACCTAAGAAGAAGCTCAGAGAGCTATAAATCAGGTATACGCTTTCATCCCTTAGCTTTCAGAATAGACCCCAGACATCTCCTAAGCCTCCACTGATGCTATGTAAACAGAGAATGCTAAAAGCACACCTACAGGAGGTCTAATACCGTAGGTGCTTGGAGCCTTTTAAGTGCATGCCCAAGAAGACTGACTGGATGACAATTTTTTACAACACTAAAACGAAGTGACGATAAAGTCACCCCCAAAGGAAGGAGGTGGAAATGGTCCTCTTTCACTTCCTTCTTGCATGCAGTTTTCCCTTTAAGGGTGGCTGCCTCAGGGTCTCAGCCCCTGCCTTAGGAGAAGAGAGGTGTACCCTTGAGTAGAAGGTAGGGGAATCCTAGCAGCTGCTCCTCGGACAATCTCTAGACGAGGTGAATTGAGGCAGAATTCCTAGTGTCTGAAAACCACATAGCTACCAGGTCCTGTGCCTGACTTCACCAACTGGTTGCCAGGGATTACCTCACCTCCAAGAGCCGCAGCTTCTTTAAAATCTCTATTTCAGTGTCTTGCTCTGGGGACCTGATGAGCTCACACATGCATTTTTGCTTGGTAATAGGGAGTTCTTCATAATTGTGAGAGATGCACCGGACTGTGGTGAACTTCCCCCTTTGAAGTTCTCTGTGCAGCTTTACTTCCTGGTCTCCTTGTCTGTCTCTCCTCATGGTCTGTGAGTCTCATGAATGGGCCACAGACCACATTTCATCTCGGAAGCTAAGAATCCATCCAAACTCTCAGGAGATGTTCTCAACTTTTTCTGTACCATAACACCTCAGTTTCTGCTCTCTGAGATTTCCGCCTATGACCACGTTAATCTTACCATCTTCAAATGATCCTTCTGTTTTGTCCAACCTTTCTGCAGGACTTGTAGTCCGCAGCTCTACTTCATGTCTTTGGGGTATGGGAGAGAGAAAAGCCAGACTGCACTATGCTCTGGCATCTTCAGGAAGTGAAGTGCTGGCCGCCTTGTCCCTTACTATTGTTTGTGGTGAACGTTAAGACTTCTGGAATTTGCATTTTCTTTTGATTTGGTTTTACCAGACAATTATGGGGTGGCCAATGCATCAGCATCAACAGAGATTGGCTTACTCCAAACTCACAATCTCATTAGAAGTGTGTGTGTGTGTGTGTGTGTGTGTGTGTGTGTGTGTTTGTGTGTGTGTGTGTGTGTGTGTGTGTGTGAGAGAGAGAGAGAGAGAGAGAGAGAGAGAGAGAGAGAGAGAGAGCACATTTATATTTATACATATCAACCGAGGCAAGCAGTGAATGGAAGATTTAGAGTTCAGAAACCTCTGAACCTTTCCTATTTGGGCCACACAGGAGCTGGGTGATGAAACAGAATGGACCTTCTGGGGAGCTCAGATACTCTTGAAATTTGTGCTCTGACTTCCATACATGGGCTGTTGCAAGTCCTCCCACTAAATGATGATGATGATGATGATGATGATGATGATGATGATGATGATGATGACGATGACGACGACGACGATGACGATGACTACGACGATGATAAATATAGTAAATGAGTGTAATTAAGAAAAAAACTACTTGACTCAACTTTCCAAGTACAGTCCACCTATCCTACTGAGGCACATGAGAGTCATCTGCTGGGGACCTGCTGGAGTGAAAACCTGGCCAACTGTGGATCTGATCGTGTCTGAATCCCCAACTTTGACTTGGGCAAGGATTTTGAGCCCCAAGAAGTTACTGCTTCAGTGAACAAGGGCTATGAGGGCCGTGTGAGTCAGACAAACTTGTGCAGACAGCACCACATGATACTCTCATGCATGGGTCAGTGTTTCTAATTCTTGCCTGATATTTGGAACCGAATAGAAACCCTTTAAACTAAAGATGCAGCTTGGTCATCGGTCTTTTCCAAGTACTGGGAACTCAGAATGACGAGCAGGGAGTCCCATGAGGGACAGAGAGAGAGAAGAGCACTGGCCCTTCTCTACTGCCTCTCCAGCTGGCAAACTGGACCCTACTGGGATCTGATGAGTTTCCCACATCTCCTGCAAGTCTTTCCAAAGACAATCTGCCTCCTTTTCACCTGCCAGAGCCCATAAAAGACCAATCTCCATGAGATGGAGGAGAGTTTGGTGCACAGTGACCCGATCTGAATACAGCCCCTGAGCTTAGAGAGAAGATATAAATTTGTCTATACTCTGTCTCTAATATATCATGGCAGAGCTCGGTGATTTACACAGAAAAGCGGTTTAACTAGACTCACAGTTCTAGAGGGCTAAGGTCTTCTCACTGGCACCGAAGCAGTGCCTAGCATCACCTGGCAGGGGACAGGAGGCACACCTATGTATGTACAAATGTCTTTCTGGTCTCTGTCCCCTTTCTTACAAAGCCACCATGCTTCTGTCATGAGCGATCCTGCCAAGAGGAATCCTGCTGAATTACTTGGCTTAATTTTAACCGCACTCCAAGGCCCATCTCTACATACCCTAGTTAGACTAAATACCCATATACTCTTAACGCCTCACGATTCAGCGAATGGGGCTAAAGAGCAATGCACAAAACTTTGGGAAACCATCACACCATGTGCAAACCATTTCGGGGCACTTCCTTCCTCTCTATTCAAACCAGTTTGGTTTTGTTTTGGTTTTTTGTTTTTAATTTTCTTCTCTAATGATTATCTTCTGAGCTGGGGGACATAGCTCAGTTGTTAAAGTGCTTGAAAAAGAACTATCTCACTTGGATCCTCAGAACCCAGGTAAAGTAAATAAACTCAGCCTGTGCCTGTCATCCCAGGAGGAGGCAGAGACAAGATCCATAGGATTTACTGGCCAGTCAGTCTCACTGAATTAGAGAGCAGCGCTAGGTTCTGTGAGAGACCCTACCTCACAAAATAAGGTGAAGGGGATTAAGGAAGACACCCAGCATCCCCCTCTGGCCTCCACATGCATGTGCACGCACGCACGTGTGCGTGCACACACACACACACACACACACACACATATGTACTAACATGTACACACACAAAGTAATGTCTTCTAAGCCTGCCATGGTGGAACATCCTGATAATCCTAGTTCTCGGGGAGCTGAGGCAGGGGCATCATGATTTTTCAGGCCAGTCTGAGCTCACTTTACCACAGCAAGTCAACAATAGGCCTAGGATCCAGACCATGCCCCAAACCAAGACTTTGTTTATTCTATTTAAGTTCGAATCCAATTCTTCATTCCAAAGAACATCATTCCTCAAACACCTACTATGTGCACAGCTCGGTTCTAGATGCTGAGAATAACTGAAGAAATAAGCCAGGTCCCAGAGGCAGCCGTAGTCAAGGCAAGCAAGCGGCCTCTTCCCATTCACGGTGCTGCCATTTCTGCTTCTTCACACCAACTCTCCAACACTGGTGCACCAACGCTCGAAAGGCGCCAGAACACAGGCAGTGTACCAACCTCCAGCATGCACACCAGTTTACAGAGAAGCACAGCAGCATGAAACCCAGCCCATGGGTGGAGACAGAGGCCTGGGATAAGCCACTTCCTGCTTGCCCAGGCAGAACAGGTTGAAGTTCTCTGGCACCTGTAGCAGGGCTGGGCTAGAACCGAGAGCAGAGAGACAGAACCTGGAAATTACAGGTCACAAATCTCCCATCCCTCCCTCCCTCCCTCCCTCCCTCCCTCCCTCCCCTCCACCTGGTGCCCCCTCCCTGGTCCTGTCCTCAGCCAAGCACAGAAGCAATCATTCAAGTTTACGAGGGGCTGTGTGCAGGTTGCAGACCCTACCACCATCAGTAATGGGTTGTTGTTTTTATTTTCCATTTACGGGGAGTCTGAGTTACTACCTACGGTCACCACAGCCATCAAACTGCTCCCGGGGCTGAGATTTACATACAAGTCATGAGACCTGCAACAAGCTTAGAGAGGAGAGGAATAAAAGGACATTTACAGTCTAATTAGAGATGATGATTGATACACCAGGACTGCAAAGATCAGCCTCATCTGCCCTTAAAAGCCTGGGAAACCTTCACCCGCAATGCACTGGTACAGACACACAGGACATAAAGCCAGGGCTCAGAACAAGTGAGCGGGCATTCCCACCCTCGTGTGAGGCTGAGGAGGTCTAAGAAGGAGGTGAGGAGGAAGGCAGGGAGGGACAGTCCTCTACTCCTCTCACCACTGTATCAAATTAATGTAACAATTACCTCTATTAGCTGAACAAAGGTCCCTGACAAGCAGTTAATAAGCAGTGGTGGCCTCCATAGCTTTCATCCCAAGATCTCGAAATGTACTATAAATAACTAAATGTTATCATTTGGTGATTTGTGTAACCAAAGAGCCTTATAACCTCTACTTTCCTGGGGCTTTTTTTTCCCTTCCTCTTTACAGGAAATGCAGCTGAGAATCCTGTGCCCAAGTAGAGAGACTTTGGCACATAGAGCCTATGTGGAGTGGCTAGGATCATACGATGCCTCACAAAGGTCTTCATCTTCCTTCTATGGGACGAAGGGTTGTCCCACCCTGGCCTTACCCAGACCCTGTGGTGGTTATATATTAGAATGTTCCCCGCTGGAAAGATCTTTGGTCCCACTGGGGCAGATACACGGATCCCTCGCTGGCCCTGACCTTGGCCCCTGCTACCCTGTGCGTTCCCACCTCAAACATGGTCAGAATGTATACTCCTTTATCATGCGGTTGAGTGGACCCACAAGTTTGGATTCTTACAAGAAAAGTACACGTTGCCATCAAGTGTCCGAAGCCAGGCCCTTTGCATCTACCATTTAGCTGCTGCCTCCCCAAAAGCTATCATTTTCCTGTGACTAACAGGCACTGGTGGCTTAATTTACATGTGGCAGGACGCTAGCTACATCCAGAGCCATTTCGTCATCTGCTGCCGACAGGGTTCCAAAGCTTGTGTTAGGATCTGCATAGGCCAGGGGCTGTAGGAGCCAAGAGCACATCATGTTACCCATGGGCAGGGCAAGCGTTTTGTCTTGAAGGTAGGCCTTAAGCTGAGTCCTGCCCGGATGCCGGCACTGTGGAGGGAAGCACTGGCTAAACGATGCCTCTCTTCCGTCAGCCTGGGCTTCCTGTCTTTAAATCGTCCCTATAGTTCCTTAGCAGTGTGAGGGCCGTGACACAGTAGATAGTTATACCCATTTCACAGGCATGAGCCCTGAGATTAGAGAGTTACACAAAACTAAACAAACAGCAGATGCCTGGATGAGAAAAGAACTTGGTTTCATGTTCCTCTTACAGCCCCCCAGCTAATCCACTATCCAGATGAAGAAGAGTTTTGCCTCCTGACTGGTTTGAACTCCCAAGACCCTCTGAACCTGCAAACTAGGGGGGTCAATGCTTTATCCGAAGCAAAACGGGAAACTGGCGGCTGTCCAGTTGTTCTGGTGATTCCATTCAGAATACTTGGGGGGTGAGGAATTTTACTATCATCATTATAATAATTGCCACCACAAATAAAATTAACTAGATCATGCTGGATGTCCTCATTGCCTGTGCGACATTTAGCTGTATCTGCACTTCAGTGAAATTATAGCAGGCCCCAGCCCATCACCTTGTCTGCATGGGTGAAGCAACCGCATCTTGTCTATGATCGCTGCCTCATTTTCATTCATCAGATATTCATTGGGTACCAATGATATGTCACACCCAGTGCTGGAGGTCAGCATGACATGGATGACTGAGACAGTCCCCACCCTTGGGATACACCCAGCCTAGGGAAGCCATTGAGTACACATCCCAGAAGGAGGGTGCCCGGGCAGATAGGAGAAGGCTAAGAAATCGGAGATGCCCAGAACAGCCCCGTCACAACTGTAATATGCAGACAGCTAACTACTGACTCAGAGGGCACTATCAGACTCAATGGGATTTACAGAGCTATGGAGATCTCTTTGCCTCCCCCAATGGGTCCACCTCTCAACACCTCCTAGGATGGCTAACTCGCTTAGATTACAATTGCTGTAACAAAGCACCCTAGACTGGGTCAGTTAAGCAAACCCGTTGGCTTCTCATGGTTCTGGAGGCTGAGAAATCAAAGCAGCAGCAGATCTGGTGTCTGGTGAGCTAATTAATTCTTCATTACCTGAAGCCATCTTCTGGTTGTACTCTCATGTGACCAAGGACAGTGACAATGCTCTCCTCGTGTCTTCTTAGAAGGACATTGATCCCACAAGGAAGGCTCTACCCTTGTGGGATAGGGTAGCCTTAAAGTACCTCTCTTTTAACCTCTCATTTTTGCTCTCTGACATAGTAGGTGGTGTTTTCCATGGGTTAAAAAAGATTCTCTCCCCACCAAAAGCATACTCTCTTGGGTATCCCTTCAAACAAGATGTTTTTCCTCCCTCAAGGAAGAGTCTAGCAGCACCTAATGGGGTCATTTTTGCTTCTTTGTTTATTTGTCATTGTTTGTTTTAAGGCAGAATCTCTCCCTATCCAAGACCAGAACTCAACACAGTACCCAACCTGCTTTATATGAGCTCTTAAGACCCAGGCATAGACTATTAGGAAGTTAAATGATGAGCAGATAGTCAAAGGACAACAAACACTGTTCTCCTCCCATGTTCATTCCAAGCAGAGACTGCCTATAGAATGGGGAAGAAGGGCTTTGAGGGTTACTGTATAATCTACAGAAACATAAACCAAAAAGGTTGGTAACAGTATTTGATGCTCACATCAAAGAATCTTGTATGTGAGACCACTGCTTGTCTGTTAGCTCCTCAAAGTTGCATTCAAATTAGGAACTTTGTATCCACTCCACAGAGCCACTATCTACACCATGGAGCCTGACTCTATTGAGGTAACATGAGTTTGACTAGGGCACTACGCTGAGTGAAACAAGAGAGTCGGAGATGTATGTACCCGAGTCCATTTAAATGATACAGTGAAGAGAGCCAACCTTAAAGATGCGGAGAGTGGATTTCTGGTTGCCTGAGGATGGAGCAGGGAAGAGGGGAGGAGGGCTAGAGGTTCCAGTTGTGCAAAATAACAAAACCCGACTCTAGTGAACTGGGGAACAGCACTGCCTCTGGGGCTAACAATAAAGCATTCTGCGCCAAAACATTTTAGAGGGGTGGGGGAAATCCCATTTAATTGTTCTTATCACACCAAGAAATGGGGAGGGCAAGAGAACCCAGGGAACTTTTGGAAATGGGTTCATACATTACACTGATTGGGCGATGGGATCTTGGGCTCAGTCCTCTGTGCAAACTCATCAGATCCTATACATTAAATCTTTGTATTTTTAATATCAATTAGAACTTCATAAACTGCTTTTTTTTTTAAAGTAGAGGTGAAAGAAACCACATCAGTTCCTAGAAAGCCTTGGACATAGGAATCCGGCCTCATCCTTATGCCAAACTCCATAAAAATCTCCCTTTTATGCGGCTGGCTGTGTGGACACAGAAGCATTCCTGCCTGAGTTGGCAACTCCATAGAGCAGATCGCAAGCACTCGGGCTGATTGGCTCTGACATATGGGTCATGCTCCCGGGCTGGGGGTTTTTGTTTTGTTTTGTTCCTAATATATATAGTTTTATAAGATTTCTTTTATGTTACGCTGACTCTTTGATCTCCCCAGGAAACTCTCCCCCCCCCCCGCCCCCGGGTTTTCTTTTAATCTACAAAAATCACTGACCACAGCTGCAGACTGGGAAGGATTCCGTAAAAAAAGACAAGCAGAGCCGCAGAGTGAGAAAGTAAAGCACAGGCTGGGAGAGAGATAATGCAGAGACTGCAGCCTGCTCTCTGGGGCTCTGCGTGATGCAGCTTGCAATCCTAGCATCCCGGACTCCGGACTCCGTGTTTCAGAAGGCGGGACCTTCAGGCCCTCCCTGCACTAAGTGTGGCTCCCATGGCTGCCACTTAAATCCTTGCAGAGGGAAAACATGAGCTATTTTAGTAAGTGAAGAAACCGAGGCTCAGGGATGACTTAGGCTGCCTTCCTCCAAGCCCACACAAAGACAGGCACTCCTTCCATTCTTTGATTCTTTTGAATTTAAAGAGGAATTTCAGCCAGGCACAAGGTGTATACGTTTATCTAGGCTCCCGAATGGCAACATTTTGCCCAACTTGTATTGACTTTATCATTCCCCTGCTCCCTTCACTGAGAACTCTGATGATAATAAAGAAAGGAGAAAGTAACTTAGAGACACCAAACATCTTTACCACTCAACATTTCAATGTTTGTGATCTAGGAACAGGGGCGTTCTTTAACACAGTCATGACATAATGGTCAAAATCAATGCCTTTAACGCTGTTTCAATGACACTCCACCTACAAAGCACATACTCATTTGGTCAACTGCATTAATTAAAGTCTTTTATAAGCCGTTTGTTCTTCCTGGTTCAACCATCCCAGGCCATGCATTCATAGTATTTAATAAATACTCTCGTCTCTTTAAACTCCCTTTGGACTAATGCTTATTTTTAGCCTTCCTTGACTTTGGAATGCTTTAAGAGTATTGGCCAGGAACTTCGCATCATGTTTACCAACTTTGGCTTGTCAGTCAGACAGACAGACGAGAGAGAGAGAGAGAGAGAGAGAGAGAGAGAGAGAGAGAGAGAGAGAGAGAGAGAGAACACAACAACAACAGTACTATCACTTGAAAGCACTCCAGGCACCCAGCCAAGGGAAGACCCAGGAGGAGAGGATCTGGCTATGTCCCCCAGTGTCAGTCACATCTCAGAGTTATCCCAGCCAAAATGCCGTGAAGCTGAAGAATATAAATCCCATTCCCAGTCCTTATTTTCAGCTTAGAATTCCATACATACATGCTGCAGTCATGGAGGCTCCTGTGCTCAAAAATAGTGAGGGATCTGCGGAAGAAACTTGGGGCCCAGACTCTGTTAACGACAAAGAATTTGCTATGCCCAGTATCTAGTTATCGCACCACTTCCAACTGTGGGCTCCAGAATTCCAGCAAGTTCCCATAGTGTAGCCTATAGCCCATCACTTCCTGGGAGAGCTAAAGTCAATGGACTCTGCAGTTCAATGTTTGTTGACTGACTGTCCAAAAGGAGACCTCTTGAATGGCCTCAGGACTGACTTCAGATCCAGTAGGATGAGGCGTTCAGTACGACTGGGACCCCACAGAGGAGAAGAGCCCCGAGAGATAAGTCAGGAGTAACAAAATCAAGACTAGAGATGGCTGCGTTCATATTTCCTGGAAAGTCTGGGCCAGAGGCCAAGACAGAATCCAGGGGGCAAAGTTGAGCAGCCAAGTCAGGGGCCAATGAGCCCTGGTGAGTTGCCCAGGGATCAGAGTCCCTGAGTCAGACTAGGACAAAGCAGGAGCTCCAGGGTAGGAGGCCCAGCTCTCTGAAGCTCTGATAAACTCACTAATCAGCTCCACTGCTCTTCCTGGCCACCTACTCTGTGTCAGGTGCTTTTTAGGCCCAAAGACAGAACAGCAAATGCACCAGGAAAGTAAATCTTAGCCCTGTGTGTTTATTTTCAGTAAGAGGAGAGAGGAGAGAAGCAGACATAATGAATAAAGATATTACGAACAGGGTATAGTGGTGTTTGGTGTTCGGGAGTTTAAGAGGAAGGAGCACAAATTTGAGGCAAGCCTAAACTCCATGTCAACAGAAGGGGTGTGTTGGAATGGAGGGGGAGGAGCCTTGTCAGTGTCCTACAGAAATAAAGAGACCAAAGAGAAGAAGGGAATGCAAAGGCGTGAGGCAGGGGGATGAGCAAATTTCCTGTGAGAAGGTGACAAAATCTTTTTTCTTTTTTTCGGAGCTGGGAATCGAACCCAGGGCCTTGCGCTTGCTAGGCAAGCACTCTACCACTGAGCTAAATCCCCAACCCCGAGAAGGTGACAAAATCTTAAGTGTCCCTAAGGGCAACTCATCCCACTGTAAAGGGAGTCCCTACCTTTCCGGTTAGCATTCAGGGATTCTAGATTCCGGGTATAAGTTAGGGTTGATTCCAGTTGAAGACAGATTTCCAAGCAGCATAAAGGCCTCTGGTAAAGGTGAAAAGCTGTAAAAACCTTAAGATCTCTGGGTACAAAGACCAGAAAGCAGGCAGACATGACATTCAAAGCTCCACTTGGACATGTGCCAGCAGCAGGGACTGTGACCCCAGACTCTAATCATTCAGGCACAATGTGGGTCATGGGGGCAGAAGCAGAACCTGAGATTTAAAGATCAACAAGTGGGCTTAGACAAAGAATGTCAAAGGCTTCCTGTGGCCCCACTGGGGGTTAAGTCCACCAGCAACACCAGTAACTCCAGCCCCCTTTCGAAGTCAGCTGCTGTCCTAGTCAGGGTGGATGCCAGTGGGAGGCTGGGTCTGGAGTTATAGTCATTAGCCTGAATTCCCCTGACTACATTCTGTGTCCCACGTCATCGTGTCATCTAGCACTCTCAGCCTGAGACTTTGCACCACAGTTAAGTCTAGGTCCTAACCTCTTCCCTGAATCTATTCGTCCTCACCAACTCCACTGAACTCCCAAGGATGGTTCCACAGGTTCATACAGGAGCCTTGTCTGCAATGCTCATGTTGGCTTTTTCTTCTCCTGTCCTTTGTTATACCTTACGGCTCCTAGATGTCTTCTAAATGATTGCCTACTAAGTACCAGACACTATAAGCCCAGAGACCACCTCTGCAAAGGATCTATGTCCTCCAATAACAGCTGTCACTTCACCGAGAGCTCCGGGGCAGTAAGTAAGTATAATAAAGAAGGGAACGTGTACCCAGGATTGAAACCCAGGCCCAGCAGCACCTGTTCCTCCCACAATTCTCTGCGGCCTCCAGCCATGTTTCTCAACTGCAAAATGGGTTCCATAATCCATGCCTCCAAGAGTCGTTGTGAGAGTTCAGCCTAAAGCCACCCACATCGGACCTGACACATTCAGGAAGTGCTGTGTTCATAACAGAGACAACATCAACCTTTACCTACCCACCCCCATGGAAATCCTACATTGGAAAGTCAATGGGAATTCTTGAAGAGTTCAGCTCCCTCTCCCAATAGAAAGCCACTCCAGTTCCTAAGCCATTATAACTCCAAACAGGTCCCTTCGGTGTGATTCCCGGACACATACAAGCAGGCAGCGTTTTGCTCACCTATTACGAGCCACCCTGTATGGCCCTGCTATTAAACTCCCTGTGGGTGAGCCAGGTTAACGTGGGGCCTTCTGTGCTAAGTCATTAATCTCCACATGTAATGCAAGAGCTGTACAACTTACTTCAACCTTAATCTCCCGTGAGTTACGGCCTCTTCTGTGATTCATAAAACAAATCAATCACACCTCCCAGGCTCTCATCTATTTATTACTGCTTTTTAAATGCTCAGAGAGGGAAAGAACGTTCTATGTTTTTTCCATCTTTCCCCTTGGCTGCAGGAAAACGGACTCTGTGGCCCCAGTTCTGGTCACCAACCAAGGTTCAATGGGTTCAGGGGCTTGCAAAGAGATGGAGTGGTTTGTGCCCGCGGCATCAGGAAGGTTCCTTGCTATTGCTCCGTGTGGGGACGGGCGACAGGCCTGGTCATCGTAAACCGAGGTCACAAAGGATCATCTATCCTCTAGAGTTCTGGGTGCGACCATCCAAAACAGCTCTTTGCTGTCTGCTTCATCAGGAGATCCCCACCCCACCCCAGTGCCTTCAGTCACTATTTCCAAACTGCTTGCCTTTCAGCAGCTTGCAGTGCTGGTGGAAGTCCTAGCTCTGTGTATCTGTTAGGGGTGTCTCAGTGTATTCTACAAAAGCATTCTGTTTCTGCTTGAGCACATGGTTCTTCCAACTGAACTCAGAGTGTGCGTATGTGTATGGGGGTAGACGGACATACATGTAGGGACATACATGTGGAAGCCAGAAGTCAACATTTTGTCCCAACGGAATCCACCTTTTATGGGGAGACAGGGCCTCTCATTGAACACAGTGCTTTCCAAGTTAGCTACACTGCCTGATCAGCAAGTGTGGGGGACGAGGGGTCTCCCTGTCTCCACCTTCTCAGCTTTGGGATTAGACACACAAGCTGCCAGTGCTGGCTTTTTTGTGTGGATGCCATAGCTCAAGCTCAGGTCCTTATGTTAATTCAGCAGGCGCTCCGCCAACTGACCCATCCCCCAACTGAGAGACTGTCTTAATCATTACTGTCACCCCAGCATCCAGCTCAGCGCCATCAGGCCCCTGGTGCTCAGAAAGTATGTGTAAAGGACAGCCATGCCTTATTTTGCTTTCCAGAAAGGATTAAAAAGTCCATTTTGGGAAGGAGGAAACATCAGTTTAAAACAATAAGTCACAGGTCCAAAACCCAAGTAGTGGACCAGATTCTGTCTGTCCAGATTCTGTTGGTAGGAGAATGGAGGTATAGAGCTGCTGCTGAGGTGGGACTGGGAATGGCCGTAGTATGGACACAAGAGTCTGGGAGAAAGTGGGTAACACCGGCAGGCAAGCTGGAAGGTCAGATGACAGAAACACTCGCACACTCTCTGGCCACCCTAGCATCCCAAGCAGACAGGAAGCAGATGCTCCCCTGTGGCCTTTGAGAAGCTGCTGCCTGGAGCTCTGGGTTGCTGCAATGCTGCCCTGAGGTGTGAGGGTTTTTTTTGCCTCTTCCCCTCCCTCGCACAGGCCTCTTCTGCTCTCCCATTGGTTCAAGCAGTAGGTGGAGCAGACCATAGAAACTGGGAAGGGGTAGGGTTCAGGGCAAAAGTTGAAAGAGGACATGAACCCATAGGACAGAAGAGAGAGCAGAGACAGGCTGGGAACAGAGGCACCAGAGCAAACCGCCACTGATTCCAAAAGCCCAGATTCCAAGGTCAAAGGTCTTCCACTCCAACTCACAGGTTTTACAGCTTGTTGTGCAATGAGATACCTGGGGTTGCTCCAGAAGGCCAGAGACAAGACCCACTTTAGGGCTGAGCCCTAGCCTCATGCTAATGACCTTGTGCTAACTGCACGGTAACCCTCAGTCTGGACAGAAGGAACCTCCAATCTGAGATTCATCCATGTAGGGTACAATAAAAGAAACAAGACAGAGGAGGGAAGAAAAAGGCTTTGCCCAAGTCTAAGGGATGGGGAGGGTTAAGAATGGAACTTCAGACTGTGAGCTTCTGGGCTAAGGAAGTGTCCCTCCAGGTCCTGGTCAGTGCACAGTCTGGGTACACCCTAGGAACCCTGAGAAGTGGTCTGATCCAAGGGACATTGTACCATTGTTGAGAGGCAGCCTGGGACTACCACTCCCTGCTATAGGTGCCACCAATAGAAGCTGGGTTATGAGCGCTTAGAGGAGGTAGCTTAAAGAAAGACAATGATATTGAAGCTACCCTCATTCTCTGTGCCTGTGCATACATGGACACATGTGCACATGCACACATGTACCTGTGTGAATAAGAAGCAAGTAGAAAGTAGGGGTGAAAGAAAATAGAAATCACATTAGTGTACATGTGGAATCCAAAAGGGTCAGTACGAACCAAAGCCCAGTTGTATCATCCATCAACCAACTGATTTTCAAGGGTCAAGTGTTGTTTGGGGCACTCAGGAAACATGAAGAAAAGGCTCGGGCAAGAGGCCCTGCTTTCAGTGGGAAACTTACCGCTGAGGGTGAATGCCACGAGACGCAAACGAAAGGAACCAGAGTGTGCCGCTCACTTTTTTTTTTCCTCACTGCAATGGAATCTCTAACAGAAGGAATTTGAGGGAGACTTCAGCTTTTACAGTTCATCGAGGTGGGGAAGACATGGCTGGTGAAGGTAGGTCAGCCCTCGGGCAGCATGGGCTTAAGGTGCCTAGTCACTTCCGGAAAACAAACAGGAAGTGGCAAGATAGTCTGGGAGCCGAGCATGGCGGGAAGCAGACACAGATACCATTTTCCAGCCCCCGCTCCCAGAAAGATATTTCCAGCGAGAGCCCAACTCTGAAAGGTTCAGCAACCTCCCCCAAACAGTGCCTCCTGGTGGGGACCAAGCATTCCAACACGAGCCTTTGGGGGACATCTCATTTTCACACCACAGCTTGTGGGAATAGACAGCAGGGGCATTATCCACTCTGGCCAATCCAAGCGGCCTCTCTGAGGAGGTGATTCCTAAAATGACAGCAGACTAAAAGGGTTAGGATGCAAAACCAAGGAGTGGAAATCCTTCTAACAGATAATGGGGACCAAGAGAGCTTAAGAGAGCCTATTGTGGAGCCAAGACAAATTAGAAAGAGTCTCAAAGAAATAAAAGTAGTAATTATTACTTTAGAGCACACGCTCGAAGTAGCTTAACGAAATGTTGCCTTAATTATATCTACCTTAATGAACAGATAAAAACAGTTCCCAATTAGTTCTGTAATTGGTTATGTGGGGAGAGAGGCAGCTTTAAGCGCTAAAGCCTGTGTCCTTTAGACAATTTATGAGGGGAAGAAAGATGGCTGGCGTCCTAAAGCATGCTGCCCTAGAAATCTGTCACAGTCCAGGCTCTCACAAGCATCTCTTCCGTATGAGCTCTATAGGGGTAGACATTATCTCTTGTCATCCTTGGACGTGAGACAGGAAATGAAGAAGTTTGACTCTAGGGCTGGGAACTGGCTTAACGCATAAAGTACTTCTCAGAAAAGCATGAGGACTGGAGTTCAAGTCCCCAGAATGTATGTAAGCTGGGTGTGGCTGCCTATGCCTTGTAACCCCAGTACTTGGACAGCAAAATGAGAGAAGGGGACTAGAGAAGCCTAGAAACCCGCAGGCTATTCAGACTGACATTGATATTTACATTAAGAAATAAACAAAGATACTCTGCCCCAAATGAGGTAGAAGTGAAGACCAATAGCCAAAGTTTGGCATCCCCATACTCTCTGTAGCATACGAACGTTTATATTCACACACAGGAGTTCATACACACACACACACACACACACACACACACAAATACACACAGAGAGAAACAATTTCTACTTAGATAAGAAGGTCTCTCCATGCGTCATAATAGGCAGGCAAAATGAATTTAGACCCTCTCATCTGTCATCAACTCTCTAGTCTCTGGCAATTTCCATAACCTCTCTAAGACTCATATTTTAAACCAGGGGTGGTGATAGTGCTATCTATGCAGAGTCATGAAAATTAAGCAGGTCAGGGGCTGGAGACCCAGCTCAGGAGGTGAAATGCTTGTTCTGTAAGCAGGAAGCCCTGGATTCAGATCCCCAACAAGATGAAAAGCCAGGCATGGGCGCACACACACACTCCTACGATCATGACACCGAGGAGGAAGAGACAGGGGGATCCTTGGAGCTCACTGATCAGCTAGTCTCTCTGTATCAGTGAGTTCCATGTTCAGTGAAAGACAGTTTCAAAACAATGAAAAGCAACAGAGGAAGACACACAACATTAACCTCCGACACCCACATGTATGTGACTTGCGCACACATGTACATGCACACACTCAAACACATAAACACGAATATATCATACATACTCTAATAAATAAATAAACAAGCAACAAACAAACAAGTAGGCAAACAAGTCATGCAAGCAAAGATTACCACGGAGTACATAGCACGGCAAAACGAACTTTTCAAAAGACTCTGGCTACTGTGTGGGTGCACCCAGGGGATGCTAGTTTGCTATGGCTGGACTACAAAGAACTATTTGGATAGGGAATAAAGTAATACAGATTTCTCATAGCTCCAAGTTAGGAGTTTGGTCTGAGTCTCACAGATCTCCTGGGTCTCTTACCAATGTGTATGTAGGACTGACCTTCAGCCCAGAAACCCCAGGGAAAGAACCATTATTGTTCTTGATTTTTCTCCAGCTTCCAAGATTAACTACATCCATGGTGTCTTCAGAGATGACTCAACAGTTCAAAGCACACACTGCTCTTCCGGAGGACCTGAGTTTGGTTATCAGCATCCACATAGAAGCTCACCACCATTTGTACCTCCAGTTACAGGGGCACCTTGGGTACTGCACACACAAGGCACACATGCAGGCAAAACTCATACACATTAAATAAAAATAAATACATCTTTGAAAAATAAGTTACCACATTATTTGGCTTGTGGTCTCTTCCTCCCCTTCCAAGCATCCCTCCCACCGCTCTTGTCAAAGATATTCTGAACACTGCTGTCCTTTAATTGTAGAGACTTTTGTGATCACAGTGAGCCCTCCTAGATAATTGGGGCTAATTTGATCATCTCCATGTCTGGAAGCTTAATCATGCTGGCAAAGGGTTTTCAATATGTCAAGTTCACAAAATTAGTGCACGGATATGTGTAAGGCACCATTGTTCTGCCTATCTCAGTACACGCAGTCACCTACATACAATCACAGTGTTCTTCTCATAAAAGACACAAGAAATACTTGTCCTCATAAATACATACCATTTACTTCCTGTGCTTTCTCGAACTTTAAGAATCCTTTGTCCCTTTCACTTCTGGAGTCCCCCTCTTGGCATGCCACATTTAAATTAAACCACATTTAAATGTGTCCACAGCCTACACACATGCCTCCTTGGTAATAATAGTTAAATTGAACGTGACAGAATGTAATGTTCCATATACATTTTGATCGAAATCCTTTTCTTATGCTTTTCAGTTTCCTTTACTTCTCCAGACCTAGTCTTGGTTATAGATCTCTGAAAAATTCATAGACCCATAGACACTGGGTCCTAAAGACCCAGGAATCAGAAGGCCCCACCTGGACGGTTATTCCTGTGGGATGAAGGAGAGGGAAAAAGAAAAAGAAAGAAAAAGAAAGAAGAGAGGAGAGAGAGAGAGAGAAGGCAGATGAAGAAAGGGAGGGAAGGGAGGGAGAGAGATAATAGAAGGAGGAAAAAAGAAAGAGAAAACAAATAAATAAGGGAAGGAAGTGGATGTAGGGAGGAAGTGGGTCCTCTTAATCTTCTCTATCGTGAAAACAATAATACACTCTCTCTTCCAGTGCTGTGACTGTAATTCAAGACCACCCATGGGTTACTCAATCAAGAGTCCTCATTTGTTTATAGAATGAATAATTCCCTTGCACCTGCTTAGGGCCTGTCCCCACCCTGAGCTTCAGAAGCACCCACCCTGGGCTTCGGGAGCACAATGATGAATAAGTGCCTATCCCCACCCTCAGGAGTATACCTAATCTCCTACCTGAGTTTACAGGCATCAGCTTGGCTTGAGAAAATGAGTCTCACCACCACCAAATGTTAGTGAATCTTCACCAGACCTTTAAGTGTCTTCAAGACAATTTACGTACAATGAAATGCACAGGTTTTAAGGAGACAAGTCTTTGGCAGGATGGTAGAACTTTCCTATCACCCAGAATGTTCCCATACACCCTTGCCCAGTAACCTCCAACCCCCATCCCAGGAAGCAACCCCTGTCCTGGCTCCTCAATGTTACCTGGTCCAGGACCTGGTATTGCTGGACTCAAACCAATGAAAACTTTTGCATCTGGTCTCCTTGGCTCAGCACCATTTTCCTTTAGCCTTGTTACATTGTGTGTATCGCTAACCTGTTTATTTTTATTGCAGTGATGTATCCCACTGTATAAATAGACCCTAGAATTTTACCCATTCTCTTGTTAATGAATGTTTTAGCTGTTTCCAGTTTTAGGCTATTGTGATTAAAACTGGTATGAATATTTTTGTAAAAGATTTTCTTGTAGATGTGTGTTTTCCTTTCGCTCAGATAAATACCAAGAAAAAAGAACACTAGATCACGGGCTAGCTACATAGTTAACTCTTTAAGGAACATGCCCGCCATTTTCCAGTCACTCTGTTTCTTCTACCCCACCACTTGTCCTGGATGCTGTCTGTCTTTATAATGTTTAATAATTTCTTTTTTTATCGCTGCAGCTATAGATAGTCTGGAACACAGCTCAAGACTCCAGTTTGTGATTTCCCCCACAATCCTGGATGAAAACCCCCCAAACTTCAGAGTACTGACATGCCAAGCTAGTGCAGTGCCATTGAACTATCTGGCCTGTTTTGTTTTGTTCTATACTGTTCTGTGCTGAGGTTTCAGGATAGAGCCCAGGCTGGATGTTAATTACAATGTTAATTGGTTGCTCTGCCTCCTCTGATTGTTGGGGTTAGAGGTTGGGCCATAATGTCCCACCAGAACTGTTGTTGTTGTTGTTGTTGTTGTTGTTGTCGTCGTCGTCGTTGTTGCTGTTTCAGTTGTTGTTTATGAAGTTGCTTTACATGAACTGTAAAGAACTTTTCAGGAAACCAGTGAAGATTTGCACTTGAGAGCATGCGTGGTCCTGTAATGTAGCTCAGATGGTAAAGTGCCTGCCCAGCACTCAGGCCCTGAGTTCTATCTCTAGCCCTTCCTAAGACAGGCTTCATGCCACATATGCGTAATCTCAGGACTCGAGGGGTGGGGGCAAGGGGATCAGGAGTTCAAGGTCTGTCTCAGCTCCATAGGAGTCTGAGGCCAGCCTAGGCTGCAGGAGATCCTGACTCAACCAAACGAAAATTCCAAATCCATATGTATGTATCTGTAGCCCTCCCAGAACAACTTGTGTTGTTTCTTGGGATAGACTCTCACTACTTAGCCTTAACTGGCTTCAAATGCATGGCCTCCTGAGACCACTTCCCCAATGCAAGGTTAGGTACACACAGCCACAGAGACAATGGATGGGTAAGGAGCACTGGGCATATAATACAAGCACGGTGGGTAGAGGGATTATCCGGGGGAAGGAAGGAAGAAAACCAGCCAGAGTGGGTTGAGGACACCAGGGACAGTAGATAGTGAGGGAAAACAAATGGGGATATAATGAGAAGTGTGCATTCAAATTTCATAATGAAATCCATTGCTTTGTATACTAAACTAAAAAATTTTTAATTTAAAAAAATAAGAATTTGGGCTCACTAGATATTAAATCAGTCCCAGAATGTAGTCCATAAACTGCCCTTCCAGGGTAGAAAGAGAAGTATCAAAGGTCATACAAGCTCCAAGAGAGCCCCGAGAGAGCCTCTTCAGGGCCTATGTAAGGTTTGCTCCACTAGAATTCAAAGCAGCAGAAATCACAACTAAAACCCTCCTCTCAGCATAAGAGAGAGCCCACACATGTTTGTGGGCTCTCTCTTAGGAGAGGGCTGCACAGAAATTGTGATATATCATTTGCATATGGCTCTGGCATCACACCAGGTCTACACCTGTGCTTGGAATCCACAGGTGAGTCTTCACCTGCAAGAACTCCAAATGTCCTACTGGAATGTTCCTGCTGAAGCTTTAGAAGCCTGTTGAGGTGCGGACCTGTCTCTCTTTCTGTTTGATGCATCAGCATGAGCCATTGAGCTGGAGTGCAACAATTCAGCTCATAGATCAGTTGGCCAGTGAGCTGCAGGGGTCTCCTGTCTCTACCTCCCCAACATTGAGATTATGGGGACAAAATTGCATCTGGTGTGCTCTATCTAGCTAGCTAGCTATCTTATAATATATAAGATATCTTATATAGATGGATAGAGTTAGATATCTATAAATAGATACTTAGATAATTAAATCATCTGTGTGTGTGCCTGTGTGTCTGTATGTGTCTGCATGTGTCTATGTACCTGTGTGCTTGTGTGTCTGTGTGTCTGTACACCTGTGTGTCTATGTGCCTGTGTACCTGTGTGCCTGTATACCTATGTGCCTGTGTGTCTGTGGGTATCTGCATGTGTCTCCATACCTGTGTGTGTGTGTGTGTGTGTGTGTGTGTGTGTGTGTGTACTTGTGTGCCTGTGTATCTGTGTGTGTCTGTGTGTCTGTGTATCTGTGTATATCTGTGTGTTATGGATGCTAAAAGACGACTTTTGATGTCAGCTCTCTCCTCCTGTCTTGCTTGAGACCGGAACTTTTGTTGGTCTCTCTTGTGTGCACTTGCTAGCTGGCCTGTGAGAGTACCTCCCCAGCCCCCCAAACCCCCAGCCCTGCCCCCATCTCATGCAGTGGCTCTGAGGGCTTGTGATGCTTCTTTCCACTTTACATGGGCTCTGGGGGTCAAAACTCAGGTCCTCAGGCTTGAGCAGAAAGTGACTGAGCCCATCCCTCCAACCTGTGCTTGGCTTTTTACATGGGTGCTGGAGATCCAACCTCAGGTTCTTACACTTACATGGCAAGCATTTTACAAACTGACCACCTCCCTGGCCTCATAGCAAGATAAATTTTCTCTGTTAATCTAACGGCAAGAAATCTTAAATTACAAACATGCCTTGCATTGTGTTTCCACTATCCCCTGGTTCATATGTGTATAACACTGTATGTGGACACATCTCCAGGACCAGGCTAACTCAACACATCATCACCACAGTGAAATAGACCAGATTCTCAGGCTCCTACCTCAAGGATCTTCACAGAACCTCCATCCTCTTTCATACCGGGCCTAAAAGGCTTAACTGCAAGTCCCTGTGGTCAGGCCAAACTCATGAGCCTGAGGTGGTGGTTGCTTATTGAAACCCTGGACCATCCAAAGCTGCAGATGCAGAAGATACGGCGCAGTGAACAAGGCAAGCATCTGCTGTGCAAACCTGAAGCTCAGAGTCTGGATTCCCAGCATCCACATAAAAGCCAGACAGGTGCGATGGTGGTCTACCTGCAATGCTAGCCCTCAGAATGAAGGAATCCTCCAGGGCAAACAAACTGGCTGGCTATGCAGACTAGCCAAATCAGGGGTCACTCATTCAGCAAGACAGTCTACCTCAGGAAATGAAGTGGAGGACAATCAAAGAAGAGAGCTGACATCAATCTCCCAGGCATGTACACATGTGCAAGCATGCACACACACACACACACACACACACACACACACACACACACGGGAACATGCATGCACACCCCACATACACGTACACATGCAAAGCAGAAGAAGGGGGGAAAGCAGCAGCCTCGTGCTGAAATGCTAATGAGGTGGCCAGCAGCCAAAGACGCTGCTGCCTTTAGTGTTGAGACTAATCACTCAGGTGCCGAGTAGGTACGGGGACCTGCCATCCCGGCTTGCCCGGGACTGTTTAAAGGAGTTTCTGGGAAGTGGAACTTTCAGTTTTTAAAACCAGACAGGCCCAGGCAAAACAGAAGCGGTTGTTCACCAAGTACCCAGACATGCCCTCGGGGCTGATTCCCAGGGGTCCTACAGGAGGTGGACCCTCCCACCCAACAACCAAGCCTTAAGAAGTGTAGAGGATGGGCAGGGCAGATATAAAACATCTAATCGCTGCAGGCCTCACCTGACACTACCTTCCTTGAAGCAGATAGAAACTGAAATTCTCAAGCTACACCCATGGAGGTAGCAGGAGAAAGAGCCCCGGGGAACCCTTGGGCTGTGATTAGTGATCAGACTCCAAAGAGCTGTCCTGCATATGACTGATTGGTTCGTTTCCCTCACTCCCTGGGGTGGGGTCAGGGTGGGGAGCCTATGCCACTCCCTGTCCAGACCACAAGCCCGTCTGCTTGTGCTCAGACAGACGGAGGACCTGTCTCCTGCTGTCATCAGCTACAGGCTCCTTAGGATAGAAGCAGAGGAAAGTGTGCAAGTGCACACGTGTGCACGAGTGTGTGCACACAAGAGAGAGAGGGGGGAGGGGAGGGTGGAAGGAGGGGAGGAGAGAGAGAGAGAAGAGAGAGCATTTGTGGAGAGATAACAGACTGAGGTCACGTGACCTGCTCTATCATTCCCCGACCTTGTATTTTTGAAGCAGGGTCTCTCATTAAATGTGGAGCTACATTCGTAGCCAGCCCCTTCTCAGCAACACTTTTTACTACACACACACACACACACACACACACACACACACAGAGGCTTGCTTGCACATGTGCACTCCTGCCCATAGCACTGGACTGTAACTGGTTATAAGTGTGGCCACACTGCTTGTTGTTTGTTTGTTTTGTTTTTCACCTGAGTTCTAGGGATTTGAACTCAGGTCTTCATGCTTGCACAGCAAGTGCCCCTCCCTGCTGAGCTACATCCTCAGCCCTGCCAGGCAGGTGCTTTCTGCCTCTTCATGTTCTGCACCTAGGCCATTGGTTTTGAGACCAAAAGCCTCATTATGTATTCCCGGGTAGCCTGGAACTCACACAGAGATCTGCCTGCCTATGCCTCTCAATTGATGAGTTTAAAGATGTGCCTGGCAAAAATGTATCTTTCTGTATATGTCTGTGCATAAATTCAGAGAGAGGGGGTATGTGCATATGTGTGCAGATGCTCAAAAAAGCCAGAGGCATCAAACTTCCCAGAGCTGAAGTTTCAGGTGATTTTGAGCTACCTCACATTGAGTGCTAGAAACAACTCAGATCCTGCACAAAAACAGGACATTCTCGTAACCACTGAGCCATCTCTCCATCCCCTCTTCTTTAACACACACTAACGTCATCAATACTGAGCTCACTGGCAGAGGAGGGCTGGAGGACAGAAGCCCACTTGGCTTTTGACTTCCTTGTTACCCTCCAGATAAAGAGATCGAGTGAAGTTTTGCATATCCACTGAGATCATCACCAAGCATCTAGTAGGTGCCAATGCTGAGAAAAGCTTGGAAAATACAGTGAACGATGTTCCTGCTCTTGTGATGTTCAAGGCTCAGCAAGGGAAACAAATGGAACAGGACCCATTTTTATTTACTGTGTTAAGATTAATGGAAGGTAAAGTCTTGGGTTCAACACAGCCAAGGATCTACCCTAGCCAGGGTAATCAGGGAGGACCTCCCTAAAGTAAAGCCATTTGGGATGAGACCTAAATATAAGCAGGGTTTGCTTTTACCAGTGGTCCCCAACCTTCCTAATACTGCAACATTATAATAAGTTCCTGATGTTGTGGAGCCCCCCCACCATAAAATTATTTCATCACTACTTCAAAAGTGTAACTTTACTACTGTTATGAATCCAAATGCAAATATCTGATATGCAGAGTATCCAATATGTGACTCCTATAAAAGGGTCAGTTGACCCTCAAAGGGGTCTCGACCCACAGGTTCCAGTATATGGAACTCAGTGTCCTGGTCCTTCAGAGCTGAGGACTTGATAAGCAGCCACTGAGAAGCCTCTGGGGTGGTCTCAACTCGCCTTGCTGTGGATATGCTGAGACCTCAATAAGACTGGGCAAGAAAATCCTAGGACCTAGAATAGATGCAGAAAACCCAGATGTTACAAGATAGGATGTGTCACCTCAAGAGCTCCAATGAAGACTTTGGAGAATAGCATCCCACTGCCCTGAATATGACATTCTGGACCACTTATTTCCACAGCACACCTCTAAGTCTCAGTTTTATCGTCTGTAAAATGGGTATGAAGCTGCTGTAAAAATATTAAACAGACAACATATGTAGAAAGATTGGGGTGGTTTCCATAGTAAATACTAAATAATCACAGTACTCAAGACAGAAGCAAGTGGCTATCTCTGAGTTCAAGACCAGCCTGGCCTACGCATCCTCCTTCAGGCCAGCTAAGGCTACATAATGAGATCCTATCTCAATAAAACAAAAAGAGGAGTCCCTCTGCCCCGGAGGTGAAAAGCAGCTTTAAATCATTAGCACTACCCTGAAGAAAGATACAATGTGTTGTGGGAACTTGACTACCTCCTGTCATTTATCTTACTGTAACAGTTATTTAAAAGAAACTCTTGAACTGGCAAAGTGCCGCAGGGTATCTCAAGAAAAAAAGCCTTTGGAGCAAAGCCTAGAAGGTGGGCATTTGACTTGCAGGAAACTCATGGGGAGAGGCCGGACAGAGCAGAGTGGGCAACACCATGGGAGTGAGCCCCACTGTGCTGGCAGGGAGAGCCCAGGGCAGGGAACACTATGTAGGGTAGGGAACGCTAGGGGAAGGGATTTCTATCAATGTCTGTGGTCAGTGTATCTGTGGGAAAGGCATTCTCCCACACACCTATCAGTCACCCCTCATCCATGCTCTGTAAGTAAGAGCAAAAAAAACTCATTGATTCCCCATAAGGAACTGAAATGGAATCAAACTTTGGTTTGTCATTGTGTCCTTAGAAAGAAAGAATAGGAGCTGCCTAGTCTCTGCCAGAGAAAAATTCTCAAAAAACACAGGGCCTCCTACATGATTCAATTTTTTCTAGTAGCCATACCATGAGAAATAAAAAGAAATAGGTGGGTTTTGTTTTTAAATGTATTTAATTTAGCTCAGTGTCTCTAAAATATAAATGTATTGATAAATCGGTTAAATGTATAATGGCGATTCTGATGCTGTGATAAACCCTGAGAGAAAGCAATGCGAGGAGGAAAGGGTTTGTTTGGCTTACCAGTCCATGTCTCAGTCCGTCCTTGAGGGCGATCGGGGCTAGAACTCACGAGAAAGCAGAGGGAAAAATCATTGCTGCTTACTGGCCTGATTTCTTACGTAGCTCAGGACAGCATGCCCAGGGCTGGCACCATCCATAATGAGTTGGGCCCTCCCACATCTATCACTAATTTAAAAAAAAAAATGTCCCCATAGTCATATCCATGAGCCTATATGGTGACTACAATCCCTCCATTGAGGTTTCTTCTTCCTAGGTAACTCTGGTTTGTATCACATTGAGAAAAAACTGACAGCGCATATGATAAATGTTAAATCATTGTTAATAATTTATTTTATACCCAAGCAGTGGTGGCACATGCAGATCTCCGGGTTCAAGGCCAGCCTGGTCTGTAGAGTGAGTTCCAGGTTGGCCAAGGCAGAGAAACCTTGTCTTAAAAACTACTTCATGTTACATTGTACTGAGTCTTTGAAGTCCCATGTGTTTCCAACTCCAAGCTCAACAACCACAATTCAAGGACTTGGTAGCCTCACGTGGCTGGTGGTCGCCAAGCTGGACAGGGAAGGCTCTGTGAGTCCTGAGGGGGCAGGGGGAGTAAGGAGAGAGAAAATAGAGAAGGATGGTAAGTATTTTTAGCTGGGGACATGAAACAATTATCCAAATCCAACATGGTGGCTGCTTCCTTGCTGGATGACGGTGAGTCTGGTTATTAACAAATTTGGATCACTCTCCAACCCAAAGTGTAAAATGAAGAGTTGGCCCTGCTCCCTTGGCTCCTTCAAGCTCCTTCAAGTGTGGGAATTCTAGAGTAAGGGTTTGTAGAATAGGACTGTCAGATTGAACTTTTTTATTTTTTAAAAATTACCTTGGATGAAACAGTCATCTTGAGGAGATCAGGGTGCAGTTTGCCCACAGCCTACCTTGACAGTAACCTTGCAGTTTGCATGTCTGCTCCTGAGGGTCTGGGGGTTAAAATGCAGGATATTTTCAGGAGAAATTGTCCTTACCAGCTATCCAGGAGGGAAATGTTTAACACACTCGTGTGCACACACACACACACACACATTTGTGATTGTGTGTGTGTGTGTGCATGTGTGCATGCATGTGTGTGCCTGGGCATATGTGTGCATGCCCAGGCATACACAAGCACACATTCATGGGCATGCGCACACACACACACACACACACACACACACACACACACACACACACGTATACATACACCATACTCTCACAGGAACGGAGGTGGCAGCTGTGATCTCCAGCCCACCCGGGAGCAGTACGTGGGAACAGAAATAGACTCCACCTGAGTCAGAGGATGAGTCAGAAAGTTCTGGTGAGCTTCAGAAGGGAAAAGTGGGAGGGGCTGATGGTGAAGAAGGGAGCCAGGCCCCCAGGGAAGAAGGGGGAGACTAGGTTGTGTCATAGGCAAGGAGCAAGAAATGAGTGTCCTGGTAGGAAAAGGGCCCACTGCCCAACCATCTCCCAAAAGGCAGCCCACACCAGGATGTGCAAAATGGAAGGGCATTAAGAAAAATAAGAAAGGGACCTAAAGTAGGAAGCAAGCAGGTAAGGATTAGGCCAGGGTGTATGGAACTGCCTCTGTGAACAGGCAGGGTGCCCATGGCTGGCTGCCCTGTGTGGAGGCTCAGTCTCGTCTCTCTCACTGCAGTAGCTGAGTTCGCCAGACACTGGGTGGCATTTATTACCCATGCTTAATTGGAAACACTGAGGAAGGAGCCATGCTGAGTATCCTACTTGACGAGGATGGGACAGGTAGAATCAGTTCCCATGACAGGGGCCTTCAGAATACAAATCTGCATAGTCAACCCTCATGAAGACACGTGAGCAGGGCTGGGAGCCAGCTGTGACATACCCTGTAGGACACTCAGAGCTCAGGAGAGCTCCAGACCACTGAACAGAGACATCCAGCTTCAGCAAAACAGGATGATAGGACAGGAGGAAACAGGCCAGGGGAAGGGACAGACCAATAAAATGACCAGCCAGAGTCTGAGCTAGGTCACCACAGAGGGACGGCAACCAAACATCTCAACAGACACAGTGAGCCCTCTGAGGAGTTCTCCACAGAGACTCCATACTTGATTTACCTCCTGGCTGGCCCACGGGCCTCAGAGAAGACACCAGGCAGTCCACAGTCAACACTGATCCCAAAATCCAGGGTAAGGAATGCCAGGAGTTAGGACCAACCAAAGGCACAAGTAGAGGAATCTGTCTGTCTGTCTGTCTGTCTGCCTTCCACTGTGTGTGGGAGGGGAGAGGATATCTGCATGGAGCCCATCCCCCATCTCCAGGTTCATACTCACCATGTCCGACTTACCCTACATGGCCCTAGTTTAAGAGCAGAGTCTGGGGTAAGACTTTGATAGAAGCAGCTGACCCAGGAGGTGAGCCCGAGAAGCATGAGGGAAGAAGAGGCCACAAAGACAGAAGAACTAATAATAAATGAGGGTATTACCAAGGTCATGACTATAGGCAAAGTGGATGTGAATACCCACCAGGACTTCAC
Source organism: Rattus norvegicus (assembly GCF_021556685.1). Taxonomy (NCBI): domain Eukaryota; kingdom Metazoa; phylum Chordata; class Mammalia; order Rodentia; family Muridae; genus Rattus; species Rattus norvegicus. The sequence goes on from NC_141536.1 coordinate 148,686,243, forward strand.
TCTAGGAAAGGTATAGAGGCTGTCCAGGATTTCCCATCAGAAGAACAGGAGGCTAGAACTTTCCACGAGTTCTTTGCCCTCGTTGTTGAAGGCTTCCCTGGGAATTAATCTTCTGCTTCCCATCCCCAGGGAGTTCTAGAGAAAGCAATAGACACAGTGAGAATGGATATGGGGTGCCTAGCTGCATGGGTCAAGTAGCATGGTCCCCCACGGATGGATGCTACTGCTTACTGCAGTGGGAACCAATGACAAGTCCTTAAGGACCCAACCGCATCCTCTGTGGCTTCCAGCTGTGACTCAGTACTGAGCACACTCCTTATATGGCCCAAATGCTACTGCAGCATCTGCCCTCTACCTGCTCTCCCAACCTCACACCACCTCTCCCTTCGCTCATGATGCCCATGAGCTGCCATATTGTTTCCCTTTCCATTCAGACACATGTGTGCCTCTTGTTTATCTTCTCAGCTGGAAACTCCATAGTCATGATTACATAATACCCCCTTCTCATCATGGCCCTGGCAAACGTATTGTATCCCCCAATGCTTGCTTAGAGAGTTCTACCTGACTAATTCACCTGAAGACATATCCTCTGTATCTTCCCTTATATCAGTTAGGAGCCAGCAAATACAACAACCGGTTCTCGGAGGACAATAAGAGCCCCAGTGTGTTCTGTTCGTCTGTTCCCTCGGAATAAAGTTCCCATCATGGTCAACGCCAAGCTCATAATCTAAAGCCACAAAGGGTAGAGTTAGAGAAACGGCCACCCACTATTATGTTACTTCTGTGGTTGCAGATAACCTCAAGTGCAAAAGTTGAAAAATAAGCAGTGGTACACTTCGTTTTAATTGTGATCTTAATAGAATGTATTTACTTATAAATCTATACAACTTAATATTTTCATAACGTCTGTATTGGACAAGAGTGTCACAAAATCCCTCAAACCACGAACCACTGTGGGTCCGCTTCCATTTCTTATCACCAGGCTCCTTCTCTCTGCACACCTTTAAGACGTGTAACTGTTTCCCCTTCGTGCTTTCTTTGTGCTGGCCTCTCCAGTGTGGACACACCAGTGGTGGAAGCTATGACTGGTTTATTTATAGCCGTATCCTTAGAGCCCAGCTCACCACCTAACCCACAATAGGAATTCATTGAATATTTGCTAGGTGAATGTTCGGACCCATAAAAGGAAAGCGTATGAGAATAGGTGAGTGAGGTCAACAGGTGTCATGGGGTTGGGCATCTCTGCTCAGAACTGAGACGGAAACGCTCACCTCCATTGACCCGCCTTAAATCCCAAAAGGTTTGTTTGGGTGCTACCCCCAGGGGTGGGGAGGAGTTGCCAGGAGCAACACAGGCCAAGAGGTTTCAAGTCAGCAAAGCCAGGAAGTGGCAAGGAAGCTGGATTAGAAACAGCGATAGAAGGTTTGAAGGGAACCAGAGACAGTGTCTGCAGTCTCCTTGCAGCTCAGGTGAGCCACTGGTGGCTGGGCTCTCAGACACAACCACGGGAGGCATAGTTCTCTGTCCTAGCTGTCCTAATGGAGGACTTGATGGGAGGGAGAGTCAAGCAGGCCAACTGGCTACCAGGATTTACTCAGTTGTTTCTTGTATGTCTAAGATCTCAGCCATTTATGATCTGCAGGCAAACTATACCCATCCGGGTAGGGATGGTCAGCACCTAGGAGAAGAGGACCCCATCAACTATGGGTGTGTGTGTGGGGGGGGTGTCTTCCTCCAATAACACTTCCAGCCAGGGACCCTGTTGCCCTAACACCCAGGAAACATCTCATTTCGCCTGCCCGTTTGTAGAATCCGGCATAGAGCCTGGGGGTGTGGGGGTGGATACAAAGGATGCTTGCAGCATGAAGGAGCCATGAGTAAGGCACCTTCCCAGCAGAGTAAATATGAATCAACCTTCTGATCCCACTCAGACCAGGCCCAGACCTGGCACTCAGCAACAGCCCAGAGATGCCAGACCATCTCTGCCCCTGACTGCCACCCAGGACAGTAGCCAAGAACCCAGCCCAAATCAGTCAGACTTGAGCCACATTCCAGCTTTGCTGGTCGGCAGCTTGAGCCTTCATTTCCTCATCTGTAAAATGGGAACATATCATCACTCCCTCGCCAAGAGGCTGGGAAGAGTAGATGAAAGGACTAGGGGGGCTTGTAAGTTTCCTGAAGTGGAAAAAGATCCGGACATTCTTCCGTAATGTGTGAATGTTTATGTGACAACGTCCTTCTTGTCCCAAGCATTTTATAAATATTAAAATATATTAATACAACTAATACCATACTTACGTGTAGCTCTGATTCTTGCTGTATCACTTTCTTTTCATTTCTTTGGTTCAAGTTAGCTTTGGGTATTGATGCAGAGAGATTCTCTCTCACACACACTCTTGCCTGCTTTACTATAAAGTGGAACACTGGGATACACGGCCTCTAATCAATCCATTGCTTCTCTTCTCGTTGTTGCTGACATCTTGAGCTACACCCTCTTCTAGTCCCCTTTACCTTTCCATCTGTAGAATGGATCCCCATGCAAGGACCTAACGCTGGAGTCTGGGGCCTTATAGTCTCTGTGGCTAAGAAACTATGGAGAATGGTAGATACCTTGCTCCCCAGGGCTCTGGATTGTACAGCCTTCCTCATCTCCACCTGATGCGTGGGACCAACTGTCCCAGGTCATTGTAGAGGGCCCTGAGAGAAAGAATTCCTAGCACTGACAAATCCACAAAGTCTTCAGTCCACAAATATTTACTGAGCACCTACTGTGTGCCCAGGGTTGTTCAATGCTCTGGGAACAAGGCAAGGAAGATGACTCTTGGCTTCGTCCATTCTGGCCTATTGGTGAATGAAAAATAAACAAGTCAGCAAGCTTCTGTCAGGAAACACTGTAAAGAGCATAAAATAGGTTAGGAAGACGGGGCAGCTGGGCAGCAGTCAGAGCAAGCTTCCTTAGGAATGCAGACACAGCCAGCCATGACTTAGGAAGTGAGCAGAAGGTTACCTGTTAAGGCACAGGCTTGGATGGCGGAAGGTCTAGAAGACAAAGGTGCAGAGCCACCAGGATCAGCAGAGCAGGCTGGGGTGGAGCAGGTAGCACCAGTGAGTCAGAGGAAGGAGCCTGGGCTGTCTTCTGAATGTGGCAGGGAAACGCTGGAGCATTTTGTGAAGGCAATATGGCTCTCTTAACTTTCAACCATCATCTATTTGCCTGTACACAAAACCCTTTTTACATAAATTGTAGGGCACCGGTGCAAAATGGAAATGACACTATTAAAAGTTTCAAGATGGCCTGGGGCTTTTCCAAGCATGGGGTCCTGCCCACAAAGCCAGACCTGCTCACACAAATCTACGTTGGCTTTAACCAAGCTTCCTTGAATTTGACAAGCATGGGGTGGAGGCCTAAAACAAGCTTGGCGCTGTGCCAGTGAAAAACTGAGGGACCCAACTCCAAAGGCCAGACTGACCTTAATTTTCCTTCCGATTCTCTAAACACGGAGAAGGCCAGAAGACCAGCCACCCTCACAGATTTCCTGGCGGTCAGACCCACGGGTTCAGACCTTCCACTGAATAGCTTAACTCATTTCTTTGTAATAATGGGACCAGCTATTGCAGGCCTACTTGCTGCTAAGATGAACACGAATATGTTATTTCACCACACCTCCTGTGAGGACTGGAATCTGGAATGTTCCCTAAAGGCTAGGTGCTCGAATGCTTGTTTCCGAAGCTGGTAGCAGTGTCTGCAGAGGATGTGGAGCCTCCGTGTGATGTGGCCAAGCTGGCAGAAGTAGTATACAAGGGGTCAGCCCCTTGGACGGTTACAGCCTGGCCCCTGGTCCTAGCCTCTCGGCTACTTCTGCCGGACTGTGAGCCACGACTACTACTTTCTCCCTCACTGACTCTGCCGTGCCTTCTGTAATGGTGAACCTTCATCATCAATGGGGTGGGGTTTGGAAGCACTGTGAAACCCTTGGAGCATCTCTGAGAGATTTTCCAGATCAGGAGAAGGAAAGTGGGAAGACCCGCCTTGCATAAGATCCCTGCCACTCTACCGGGCGGGGTCCTGGGATGAGGAAGCCATCATCCCTCTCTGCTTCCTGACTGCAGATGTTGTTGGGCTAAGAACGTCCTTCAGCATGACTTTTCCTCCATGATGAAGGATACCCTGGAACTACCTAAATCCTTCCCTCCTCAAGCTGTTGTTATCAGTTATTTTGTTGCAGCAAGGACCTTAGTTAATAACGCACTCCGCACTCCTCCGCCATGCTGGCCCCATTGAAAAGCACAAGCCCCTAATAAACTTTCCTCCCATAATTTGTTTCTGTTATACATTCTGTGACCAGCAGCCCTCAATCAGAACCATGCAAGGAAAGCACAAGACGGGAAATCAAGAGCCAAGAAGAACTTTAAATTCTTCAGAGCTCGTTCTGCAGCCTGCTCGCTGGTGGAGCTAAGACTCAATCGTGCAGCCCTCCTCCCCGGCTGCAGTATTCTGCCTCAAGCGCACTGCGCATGCAACGCTCGCATCGGGCTGAGCCTGGCAGTGCAGATATCAACCCCAGCTACTCAGGAAGCTTAGCAAAGACTTCGCAAATCCACTACACAGTGAGCTGAGGCTAGCCTGTGAGCCAAGGCTAGCCTCAGTAACTTATCGAGACCTTGTCTCAGAATTAAAAGGGAAAAGAGAGAAGAGATTGTAGCGCAGTGGCAGAGCACTTGTCTAGCACTCCGTGCCACAGAAAAATAAAATTGAGCCGCGACTTTTAATAACCTGGAGACGGAGTAATGCTTATGGAGTTCTTGCCACACTCCATGCCTTGTTCTCAACTCTCCACATAGGTTTTCTTGGCCTCTCTTATCCTTTATCCCCCACGTTCCTGATGGATACAAAGACTCGAGGGTTAAGTAACTTATCCAGTGCTTATCCAGTCCATGGAGCTGATGGTCAAACCCATGCAGATAACTCTGGGGTCTCAGCTCTTGCCTCTAATCTCTAAGTTGCTCGCCATCTACTAGGGCCATGCAAACTTCTTGCCATTGTGGTCCACTGGTCACGCTCTTGTCAAAAAGGTCAGAGCTCAGAAACCCAAGAAGCCTTGCCCAGGGAGACAGTCTGAGCCTTTGGCCTTGTGTCAACATCAGAACTGAAAATTGCTTCATGCCTGACCCAAGAGGAACAGGAACGTCTGACTTCTCCCCTAACCATGGGAAAGCAGTCTTTTCTTTTTAAAAAAATCAAGAATAGAGCATGAGTGTGGCATGTCAAGGCCTTTTCTGTCACCATCTTTCCCGGTTGCCTGGGTCTTCGGACTAATAGAGATGGTTATCTCGAAAGAGGAAGAATCCTTCACTCTTGGTTTCTAACCAAGGATCTGTGAAACTTCCTTAAAGAAAACACCAAGTTGAAGAGTGTGGAGCCAGGCATGACCGAGGAAGGCTGGACCCCTGCTCTCTAGAATAACCTTGCAAGGACCATCGAGGAGAGGCTGGGCTTCATCCTGACACTGCCAAGAAAGAGGCATGCTGGAGACACCACAGGAACACCCAGCAGGGAAGGAACACACAGCTCAGGTCTAGAGGCTTCTTCTAGTCTGTCTTGTCTTACTGTGGCCTGGGGCAATGCTTGTACCTGTAAGAACTCAGTGAGAACCTCCCAGCACTCAGAAAATTCAGAGTCTGCACTATCCACTTTGTCTCTGTTTTCCTGAATTAAGTGAAATGTCCTCCACTTAGGAGCCTGTGTGAATAGGGAAATTTATTTCTGGGTCCCCTGGAGTTACAGAAGGTTCACTGTGAAAATCTGCATCAGGGTATTGTCCTAACAGATAATACAGTCCCCACTCATTAACTCATTTCAGAGTCTCAGGTCCAAGTTTCCTTGGTAAAGACCTGTGGGCACTTTGCTGCAGGGTTCCCCTTTCTCATACTTTTAATACCAGTCCATCCTCCTCCCTGGGATCCATCCTGCAGTCTCCAACAATGCCTGCTCCTTACACTTACCAAGAAGCCTTCAGAATTCTTAGATCCCAAACTTTAGACCTCTGCAGAAGGCTCTTCCACTTAGGAGGGCAAGGGAGCTGTCTGTAGGAAACGCATCTAATCCCATATAAAGATAATCTTTCTTGGGCTGGAGAGATGGCTCAGTGGTTAAGAGCACCGACTGCTCTTCCTGAGGTCCTGAGTTCAAATCCCAGCAACCACATGGTGGTTCACAGCCATCTGTAATGAGATCTGATGCCCTCTCCTGGTGTCTGAAGACAGCTACAGTGTACTCATATACAATAAATAAAATCTTAAAAAAATTAAAAAAAAAAGATAATCTTTCTTTAAACATGGTCTCTTGTCCCTCCTTGATAGTCACAATTTGAAAACAGACTAAGCCAGCATTGGTGGCTTAGCAAGAGTTTGTGTCAAAATAAAGTGAAATAATAAACTAAGAACTGTTTGTTTTTTTTTATTCACTTTACATCCTGGGGAGCAGCTCATAGGCAGAGCGCTTGCCTGGCAAGAACGGACCCCAAGGCTCAAACCTCAGCACTACACATAAGCAAATAATAACCCCTAAAATTAAAATGTTGCCAGAGTATACTTTAAACGAAAGTCCCTTTAATGTTTCCCTTTTACTAGGAACACTGCATGACTCTTTATTTTGTATGTTCATTGACATTTTTCTTCAAATATATATTTAGAAACAAAACTATTCCTCACTGAGCCCTCACCCTTCTGCCCTGCGTCTTCTAAGCTTACCTCACGGGAGCCTTACAAAACTGCTTATCGGAAAATGATGAGTGTGTGTCACAGCCAGAATGGCTGTGGCTAAGCCTGCTGACAGCCGGTCCAGACTGGGAGTCTTTCCAACCCGGTGGCCTTGGACATGTTACTCAAGTCCTCTGAGCCTCACTTTCTTCATCTTCGAGAATGGCAATGGTGCCTCCTTCCCTGGGTGGCTATGGAGATTAGATGAGATAACAGAAGTAAGACATTTCAATTGCCTAAGAAACAAATGCAGTCAAGTGGCAGCACATAAAAATCGACATGCAAAATCAGCCCACATTTCCACGCACTAATAACAAATGATCTAAAAGTAATTATGAAAAGGATTCCACTTAAAAAGAAGAACAAAATGTCTAGGAACAATCCAAAGAAACAAGAAGTGTGTATAACACCAGAGACCATAAAACACTGAGGAAACAAATTAGAGGAGACACAAATGAACAGAGGATTGAATAGGATTAAATATCAGAGACTTCCGAATGCACTTACAGAAACAAGCAGCCCCTACTGAAAATCCCAATGGCATTTTTCTGCGTACACACACACACACACACACACACACACACACACACACACACAAAACACACACAACACACACAAAACATCCTCGGGCCAGTGAGATGGCTCAACCCGGTACAGGTGCTTGCCTCGAAAACCTAGCGACCTGAGTTCGATCCTAGGATCCCACAGTGAAATGAGAGAATCGAATCCTTGAAAGTTCTCCTCTGAGAACATCCCACTGTGGCATGTGCAGCCTCCTCTTCCATATCATACACAAAACATCAATTAATAATAATAATAATAATAATAATAATAATAATAATAATAATAATAATTTAATCCTAAAATTCATATGAAAACTCAAGTAACACTGAATAATCAAAAAACATCATAAAAAATTGCAGTAGATACTGAGGGAAAGGCCAACCAATGACTGGCCCAACTTGAGACCCACCCCACAGGCAAGAACTAATCTCTGACACTATTAATGATACACTATTACGCTTACAGACAAGAGCCTAGCATGACTGTCTTCTGAGAGGACCCACCCAGCAGCTGACCGAAACAGATGCAGAGACCCACACGCATTGGATGGAGCTTGGAAAGTCCTGTGGCAGAGTTATGGGAAGGATGGAGGGCCCAAAGGGGACAGGAACTCCACAGGAAGACCAACAGAGTCAACTAACCTGGACCCTTTGGGGCTCTCAGAGACTGAACCACCAACCGAAGAGCATGCACAGGCTGCTCTCGCACATATGTAGCAGCCCTCTCTGCACATATGTAGCAGATAGGCAGCTTTGTCTTCATGTGGGTCCCCCAACAATTGGACCTGGAGGCTGTTCCTGACTCTGTTGCCTGCCTAGAGATCCCATTCCCCTACCCGAGCTGCCTTGACTGGCATCATTGGTAGAGAATATGCCTAGTCCTGCGGTGACTTGATGTGCCAGGATGGGGTTGATATGCAAGGGGGCCTTCCACTTCTCAGAAGAGAACAGGAGGGGAGGGGGGGGAGTCGCTGTGTGAGGTGGGGACTGGGAAGAGAAGCTGTGGCTGCAATTGGGATGTAAAATGAACAAATAAATGTTAATGAAAAACCAAACAACAATGAAAGAAAGAAAGAAAGAAAGAGAGAGAGAGAGAGAGAGAAAGAAAGAGAAGGAAGGGAGGGAAGGAGGGAGGGAGCTTGGGTGCCTAACACTTCCTGATTTCTAATAGAGGCAGACACCTAAGCCAATGTGATCAAATAAAGAACCCCGAACTGACTCACTGGTGTGCGATCAAATTATCTTTGACAAAAATGGCAAACGGACACAAGAAAGAACAAGTGCTTCCACTCTGATGTCAGGAAAACTAGATACACAGCCGAGGGAAATGAAGTTGGGCCAGCGCCATACATCACATACAAAACCAGCACAAAAACGGGCTGAAGGCTTGCTCACATGGGAGCTTTCGGAGGGCAACACGTGGAAGAGGCTTCA